>NC_052311.1:57054432-57259432 GCF_016432855.1 Salvelinus namaycush
GAGCGGAAGGGAATCTGATTATCTCCCGAGACAGGATATCAGGAAAAGCATCTGGAGCAGAAACGCCATTGAGACGCGAGACACAGCAGACAAGCCCACTGAAGGGGGAGATGGAATATAAGAGGAGTGAAATGACTTTTTCTTTGTGTGAGTGTGTGTGGAGCGGTGGGGACTGGGGAGTGATTGTAAGATATTTTGTCATGCTGACAGGAAGTTGTCTGATGCTGTTGTCTAGCCCTGTGCTCAATAGTGAGATGCACACCACAGCAAGCCAGCAGTTACTGTGAAACGGGGTCGCGGCGTAATCTTCAAGCTAATGATCAGAAGTTCAAGGAAGGCAGTGTAGTCACTAGTTCAATCAACAGTGGGAAGGTTTGCACTCATTCTATAGCATGTCCAAGTCTGAGTTGGACATCTTGAGTCACCCTCTCTTTATCTCTGAGTTTTGCGTCCTCTCAAATCTCTCTCTCTCTCTCTCTGTCGCCCTCCCTCCCTCCCTCCCTCCCTCCTTCCCTCCCTCCCTCCCTCCCTCCCTCCCTCCCTCCCTCTCCCCCCAGGTACTCTGAAGCGTTCCTCTCTCCAGGGTGATGAGAAGCCATCCTCCCAGCCCCTGACCCTTCAGAAGGGCTCTAACTTCAACACCATGCCTGCCAGCATGGCCAAGGTCCACCTCCAGAATGTGGCAGACTACCCCAGTCATACCCTCACCCTGCGCAGGGAGAAGGGTGGCGCCACCAAGGGCATCAGCACCGAGCTGCCGGGAGCCAAGTCCATCTACATCTGTGACGGGGAGCTCTTTAAACAGCTGGACGGGGAGCTGTCTCCACGGGGGACAGGGGAGGCCGGGGGGCCTGAGGGCACAGGAACAGGCCCGGGACCAGGGTACATCATCCTGCCTAACAACAACAACACTGGCACCCTGGGGCGGCCCGGAAAGGGCAGCAAGGAGGACACGACGGCCAAGTACAACATCAGCATCGAGCAGCAGATGCCCCAGACCAGGCTCATCCACCTGGCCAACTCGGCGGGGGTGGAGGGCGTCCCGGGTTTCGCGCTGAAGAGCCTGCCTGCGGACCTGGTCAGTGTCTCCTGCTCGGAGAGGGAGTCGCCCGTCCACAACATGCAGAACGTCTCCGGAGAATCCCACATGACCAACAGCATGTGTGAACAGGGTGATTCTGGGAACTCTGGAATGATGTCCAAGAGCGAGACCGTGTCCACTCTCTCCATGAGCTCCCTGGAGGTAAGACACACACACACACACACACACACACACACACACACACACACACACACACACACACACACACACACACACACACACACACACACACACACACACACACACACACACACACACACATACACACACACACACACATAGACACACACACAACCCCATGTTCTCACCAAATTATGGTGTTTTCCATGATCAAGAAAATATCAGAAATCAGCCAGTGCCGTTTCCTGTCAGTATGTGGTGGCACTGTATTCATGGCATAGAGTTTCTGTTGAGATATCTTTATAGTCGATATCCTTTTCTGTTTAGTAACAGCACTGTAGTGGCAACATGTACAGAAATATCCCTATCTCGCCTGGCTCGACAGAACGCCAAGATCTTTAAAAAGGTCAGGTTTTAGTATTCTCTCCTTGACTGTGCCAGTCCAGTGGGGGAGCTCAAACTCAGACTGCTACACTGACCAGCACACACCCACGCACAGCTAGTCGTGCCAAGCCAGCCAGTCAGATAGGCAGACAGTCAGACCTCTCAGCCTGCTGGTGTCTTTTCACCTCAGGGCCAAACTCGCTCCCCTCCCAAAATGCTGTGCGTGCAAGGTCGCAGCTGCCAGGGCAACCAACAACCAACCAGCCTGAAGGTCAGGCCTTTCTTTCTCTGCTTGCTGACAAAGGTCACGCGATCACAAGCTGTTTACTGCAAGGATTCACGCCAATGGTGTCAGGATGAACCAACATGGACGCTCAGTTTCTCATGAGTCACTGTTATCACTGAGAAACTTTCTCAGTCGTTTTAACTGATTTGAAAATAACAGTGAAACAGAGTGAAATGCTGAGGAAGACATCACCATTGTGTCTAGTCAAATTCACACAGCATATAGATGACAGCAGAATATATTTTTATATATATCTTTTCCTCATGTCTTTCTCCAGAGACGAAAATCTCGCTACGCGGAGCTGGATTTTGAGGTAATTTCAGACTTCTGGACTGCATTTCTTCTGACATAATGTCTTGCTGGTTTGACAAACTGTCTAATGTCTCAATTCTGCTTCCAAAAATCCACTAGAATTTACATAATCCCTTTTTCTTTATAATTATGGTGCATGGGACAGCATAGCAGATCATATGCAGTACTCTATCTAAGCTTTGTAGACGTCTGTGGTGGATGGGACCTAAATGAATGATTTTTCTATGATGGATGTTTTTTATTTGTTTGGTCCATGTAGAAGATCTTGCACAAGCTATGTTGTTGTTTAAGGAGGATTGATGTTGATGGTGGATTTTCCTGTGTGATTGTCCCATGTAGAAGATCATGCACACACGGAAGCGTCACCAGGACATGTTCCAGGACCTGAACAGGAAGATCCACAGTGCAGACCAGGACAAGGCGTCTCCGCCTGGCGATGGGAAGGCAGGGAAGAGGTGGAGTGTGTCCTCAGCAGGCAGCGACAAGACCATCATGAGCGTACGACACTCTGTCTCTCCCATTATCTCTTTCTCTCTGTCTGCCTGACTCACTCTCTTTCTTCCCCTTCTTTCTTCCCCTTCTCCACCTTTTTTAACCATTCTCTCTCCATGAATAGCACTCTCTCTCTCTCTCTCTCTCTCTCTCTCTGTCTCTCTCTCTCTGTCTCTGTCTCTCTCTCTCTGTCTCTCTTTCTGTCTCTCTCTGTCGCTCTCTCTCTGTCTCTCTGTCTCTCTCTCTCTCTGTCTCTGTGTCTCTCTGACTCTCTGTGTCTCTGTGTCTCTGTCCTCTCTCTATCTCTCTTCTCTCTGTGTCTCTCTGACTCTCTGTGTCTCTCTGTGTCTCTGTGTCTCTGTCCTCTCTCTATCTCTCTTCTCTATCTCTACCTCTCTGTCTCTGTATCTCTATCTCTCTGTCTCTATCTCTGTCTCTTCTTCGCTATCTCTCTGTCTCTCTATCTCTCTCTGACTCTCTCTTTTCTCTCTGTCTCTCTCTCTGTGTCTCTCATGCAAAATGCATGTCAACGCCTCAATATCACGTCTCTTGCCCTTTGATGATTTAGTTTGTTCTCTGGTTCACCTGTTCTCCTCACCCGTCCCTCCCTCTATCCAACAGGACAAGCAGCAGACACCCAGTAAGAGAGCCTGGGAGGGCATCAGGAAGACACAATCTCCCCCGTCGTGGATGAGGAAGGACCTGGAGCCCTTGGCGGCCTCTCCCCTGGAGCTGCAGAACGTGGAGTGGGAGAAGGCCAGCGCCACCATCCCTCTGGTGGGACAGGAGATCATGGACCTGCAGACAGAGGTTTGAGACTGAGACAGAGAGACAGACCGAGAGAGAGACAGAGAGCAGCCAACCCCGTCCCCCAGCCCAGCTCTCAGACAGACAGACAGACAGACATCTTCCCTTCTCGCAGCTCCACATCTCAATCTCACTCTGGGAACCAACGACCAACGATCAATGACCAACGAAACGGTGAGAGAGAGAGAGAGAGAGAGAGAGAGAGAGAGAGAGAGAGAGAGAGAGAGAGAGAGAGAGAGAGAGAGAGAGAGAGAGAGAGAGAGAGAGAGAGAGAGAGAGAGAGAGAGAGAGAGAGAGAGAGAGAGAGAGAGAGAGAGAGAGAGAGAGAGAGAGAGAGAGAGAGAGAGAGAGAGAGAGAGAGAGAGAGAGAGAGAGGCAGAGAGAGAGAGAGAGAGAGAGAGAGAGATAGAGGGAGGGGGAGAGAGAGCAGCTCTTTTATGTTAGGACCCAACTAAGAGAGCGAGAAGGAAAGAGAGAAAGGACACTTGCCTATAAATGGGGGGAATGAGAACAGGTTTGCGGTGCATTTTGTTATATTTTCTTATTGCTGCTGGAATCAGTTTTTTGTTTACTATGTCAGAAAGTCATATATCTGGTCTGTTATTATCCACATTATTACTTCACTGGACACATGCTTGAGTCCCTCTCTCCTCCTGGTAGATCTCTGTGGATGGTTAGCCAGTTTGGCAGTTGGGTGGTGTAGGTAGTGTAGATTAAAAGGACAGACTGCAACTGCCTATGGACTCTTCACCAGCCTGCTAACAGATCACCTGGACCAGCCACACAGTTCATGTTCCAACCAAGCCTTTAGGCAATGGACCTGGTCTGGACAAGACCTTCAACCAACATACAGTACATGTCCCAAACATGCCTAGGCAGTGGAGGAGGCAGACTGCTGGACCATAACCATGTGCCTCTCCATGCCAACTAATAGCCCCTCCGCCCCACCCTCCACTGCACTGTCAGACAGTGTCCCCACCCCCTTGACAGGAAGGGAGCAGACCGATGACATCACAGTCAGCCAAAGGGTGGAAAACCCTCCCATTGGTGGGGGCCATAGTGACATCAGCATAGACCAACAAGGATGAGATATCTCATTTGCGGATGCCCTTAATGACATCACAGAAAGCCAAGATGGCCATATCTCATTGGTGGAAGCTTCTATGACCTCAGCAGAAGCCAAGGAGACAGTGTTTTGATTGGTTGATTGGTTGCTTGGTGTACAAGCAGGCTTGGTACATTTGTGGCAAATATAATTCTGCTTGTTCGGTAAATGCAGGTGGTAAAAAATGAAGGATACTCATGTCACAAAGTATATAAAGAATTATGCTTAATAATGACAATGGAAATGAATAAATATAAAAATATATATGATAAATACTGTATAGGACATTACAGAGGTTGTGACTCGGCAGTATGCGGTACGGATTAGTTGCACACAGAGAAAGCACAAGGCTCTTTTGGAGTCCTGTTGTACAGCAATGTAATTATTTCAACAGAGTTCTACAGAATGAATTTTAGCCTATAAATATCTTTCTTACTGTGCTTGGGGATTATTGTTCTCATTATTATTATTATGACCATGATTATTCAGATTACATCTGCGTCCGAAATGGCACCCTATTCCCTATATAGTGCACTGCTTTTGACCTGGTCAACTGGCAGGAATTAACATCAGGTTAAAAGTAGTGCGCTATATAGGGAATAGGGTGCCATTTCCCCTCCCATCCTTTTCAGGGTACTGGAATATGAGTGTTCTGTAACTCCATGTAACAGTGTGTGTTTTGGTATCACTGACTGTCACTCCCTCCTCAGATCTGTACCTGTCTGACATGAACCCTGACCTCTGTCCCCTGACCTTTAACCTCCACCGCCCCTCCACCTTTTTAGTTCACAGGGGTTGACTCTTTGTTAATGTACAGTTTTCAGAGCACAAAATGAATGTGTCATATTTCTAATAAAAGTATATCTATATAATAAAGTATCAGTTGTCCTGGTGCATTATACTGACAATATTCCTAATATATACTCTATTTAAACCCCTAGAGTCCACTGACACACCGCTGCGTAAATCTAAATTACATAACAAAAAACTCCTCATCGACATCAGTCAGTTTAAACTAGAGATATCTGTTTTGTTGTATTGGATGCTTCTCAATCCACCACTTCCCCCAGTGGTGCACTTCCTCATCTGTGGTGAAAGGTGGCAGAGCTAGAGCGTGTTTGTCAGACCATACCTAAATGGATCCTAAAATTCAAAATCAAAATCAAGTAGCATGACCATTTTAAAACAATTCCACATGTCAGCATAGCACCCCCCCCCCCCCCCCCCCCCACCCCCTTCCCCAATGTTTTAGACTCGATGGAGTTTTTGTACTATCTGTTTAAATATTCCATGAATTGACTCCAACATATGTTTCCCGTAATGCATATTGTCAAAGCACAAGGCATCCAACGCAATTACCTGTAGGAATATTGAGGGCTCAACTTGTGTGTATGTGTGCACGCTCATGTGTGTGTGTGCACTTGCGCGCACGTGTGTACATGTTCGTCCATATGTGTGTGTGCTCGTGCTTCCACTTGTGTGTGAGATTAGAAATGGGAAGGCGTGTGGCTGTAATGACCTAAGCATTATTTACAGCCCCTGAACAGACACCCAATCTGGACAACAAGACGCTCGCTCGGCTAATAAAGATTTAACTGCTCGTAAATAGCCCAGGCAAATAAAAATGATGTGTGTTATTATTAGATTTAGGGAATCCATCAACGGTGGAGGCAAATAGAGGATAGAGGATATTACTCCATGTCACTGCAGAGCTGCTAAATGTCCTCATCCTAATTATTGGGCTATAATTTATTCATTAATTTATTCACAATGGATCAACTTTAGACATTTTAAGTGGGGCAAATCCAATGGAAAAGGTTTTAGGGGCCTTCTGTACCATACAGGAATGTTTAAAAGGTATGCTGGACTGCTGGACTAACCACAACGTATCTCTTAGGAAAATATGGAGTTGAATCAAATTATAAACACAAAAGTCATTAACATTTGACCTGATCTGCCATAAGTACTTTGGACAGGCGTTATCAATCTAAATGTTACCAAGGTACAGAGGCCCAGATCCCAGTAGGTGTAGGAGTTGTTCCCCTCTATGCAGAGGTTTGTTCTCCAACCCCTACACTCCCTCCATCCTCCACATCTCCACTCAGAGAGAGGAGGCCAGCTGCACAGTGGACCGAACTCACTGAAACACTCCTCCAAAGAACAGCATCTGGCCTTCCACACATGGACAACAAACCACTGGGCATTGTTCCGCTCCCTGATTCTCTTCTGTTTTAGCTTGGTGTTTAACCTCTTATGGCTGCAAGCCCGAGGTCGGTACACCTATGACAACATCCCCCACCCCCCCCCACACTGATTAGCATCGCTAGCATAGCGTCACAATTAAATAGTAGCATCTAAATATCATTAAATCACAAGTCCAAGACACCAAATGAAAGATACAGATCTTGTGAATAAAGCCACCATTTCAGATTTTTAAAATGTTTTACAGGGAAGACAAAATATGTAAATCTATTAGCTAACCACGTTAGCAAAAGACACCATTTTTCTTTGTCCACCATTTTCTCTCTCCACCTGTAGCTATCACCAATTCGGCCAAATAAAGATATTGATAGCCACTAACCAAGAAAAAACCTCATCAGATGACAGTCTGATAACATATTTATTGTATATGATAGGTTTTGTTAGAAAAATGTGCATATTTCAGGTATAAATCATAGTTTACAATTGCACCCACCATCACAACTCGACTAGAATAAATACACAGAGCAACGTGTATTACCTAATTACTAATCATAAAACATTTCTTAAAAATACACAGCTCACAGCAATGGAAGGACACAGATCTTGTGAATTCAGACAATATTTCAGATGTTCTAAGTGTTTTACAGCGAAAACACAATAAATCGTTATATTAGCATACCACATGTGCAAACGTTACCAGAGCATCGATTCAAGCCAAAGAGAGCGATAACGTAATCATCGCCAAAATATATTAATTTTTTCACTAACCTTCTCAGAATTCTTCCGATGACACTCCTGTAACATCATATTACAACATACATATAGAGTTTGTTCGAAAATGTGCATATTTAGCCACAAAAAAACGTGGTTATACAATGACAAAACTAGCAAAACTAGCCTGAAAATGTCGGGCGCCATATTTGACAGTGATCTTGTCTCATGATTAACTATTCATAAACTTGACTAAAAAAATATAAGTTGGACAGCTATCGAAAGACAAATTAGTTCTTAATGCAATCGCTGAATTACATTTCTAAAATTATCCTTACTGTGCAATACAGGGTTCGCCAAGCGAAGCTATACCAAAGAAAATGGCGGAATATGCGTTTAAAATGTTTCGACAGAACAACGATTTATCATCTTAAATATTTCTTACTATGAGGTGATCTTCCATCAGAATCTTGGGCAATGTATCCTTTCTTGGGTCTAATCTTCTTTTGGTCGAAAGATGTCCGCTTGTCCGTCGAAATGCCCACTAACGTTCGACCGGTACTGGAAACGTGCCCAAAGCTTCAAAGTGCATCACCAAGAATTGCCTCAAAATCGCACTAAACGGATATAAATTGCTATAAAACGGTTTAAATTAACTACCTTATGATGTCTTTAACACCTATAACGAGTAAAAACATGACCGGCGAAATATTACTGGCTAAACCCAAGCTTGGAAAGAGAGCAGGTCCAACGTACATCGTGCGTCAGGCGCAGCAGGAAAAGAACGGTACATCCGGTCTTTGTCGTTTTATACAGGCACTGATTGCGCAATCGACTCCATTCAAATTGTCACCTCTTACTGACATCTAGAGGAAGGCGTAGGCAGTGTTTGTAGCATCATAGCCTTCACAGGGACTTATGAACTGACCTGGGAGCAGGGGCCAAGATGTCTGAAATCTCACACCATATCAGGAAAAGTGCTGTAGAATGAGTTCTGTTCCACTCAGAGACATAATTCAAACGGCTATAGAAACTAGAGAGTGTTTTCTATCCAATAATAACAATAATATGCATATTGTACGAGCAAGAATTGAGTACGAGGCCGTTTGAAATGGGCACCTTAAACAGAGCTACTCAATACTGCCCCTGCAGCCATAAAAAGTTTAAAAAAAGTAGATTTAGAGTGAGACTCTTCATCTGGAATCTGGAGTTTTGTCTCCCTCCCTCCTCTCCTGTGGTTGGGCACAGATGATGATTTATTTGTGTTTTTCAGAACAGGGAATGTATGTGCAGCAGTGTCACAGGGGCTCAGAGAGAAACTGGCACTGATTTAGGCTGACAGGGTCCAACAGCTGACCTACCTCAAAGCCCTTGGCTGGGTGTGTGTGTGTGCGCATGTGCGTGTGTGTTACAAACACACTGACTCACCTTCCTCTCTCCTCTCATCTCCTCTCTCATTCACAGCCAAGCCAACCTTTCTTCTCACGTAACCACCCTACCAGTCCAAAGTCCAGTGAACAGGTTCTCTAAGTATTACAACCCCTACAAATGACTCTGGTAGACCTTCGCTGGTCCCATATACACATTAGAATGCCTCCAATGATCCAGCGTGAGCCGCAGTCTTGTTAGAAACCTATAGTACCCATCATTAGCGTCCATCCATAGATATTAGCCTCACATTGTACATTAGGCAATCAGCAGACATTAGGTTCAAATTAAGCCTCATTATACTACGGACTGGCATTAGGTTTTAATGTACTGAGGATCAAATGACAGGAGTTAACACTGGCCGCCTATGGACTCTCAGAGTGCTCCATCCTCACTGATGCCAGCGGAAAAGCTACAGGAGAGATGGATTTAAAGAGCTGGGGGAGAGAGGGAATGGAAGAGCTGGAGGGGAGGAGAGAGGGAATGGAACAGCTGGAGGGGAGGAGAGAGGGAATGGAAGAGCTGGAGGGGAGGAGAGAGGGAATGCTTTGTTTTTTCATGACCTCGAAATCTCCCTCTTCACCCTCTTCCCCCTCTTCCCTCTCTTCACCATTTATGCCCTCTTCCGCCCTCTCCCTCTTCTCTTTCCCTACCTTCTGCTCTTCTCTCTCTCCCCCCATTACAAGCCTGTCTATGCTGCCTCCCTAAATCTCATTGGAGAGGAACACAGCATCCAAACTGAACACACCCAGCTGAAGAGAATATATATATATAATTAAACAGTCTGGTATATCAAATAAATAATTAAATTAACATAAACCCCCTGGCATTGTCTCTTTGGTCATCAGTTAATTTTTCATAACAGCTTTCACTAATTCATGAGGACATCTGTTTTTACAGCTTCCCCTTTGCTGGGTTAGACAGGCACAGCGATTACTACTGGCTTCAGCTGCAAAACGCTCTGTATGGTCGAGAGATTACCAGGACCTTTGAGGGCAATTACAACAGCTGAAGACATTCGTGCAAACACACACTCACTTTCACATACATACACAGACTCTCTCGCTATCTTCGCTTGGCCAGCAAAACACACACACACACACGCACACGCACGCACGCACGCACGCACGCACGCACGCACGCACGCACGCACGCACGCACGCACACACACACACACACAAATACACACACACATCGACACCCTTATCCATGTAGATACAGGCTAATGGTGCCGCCAGGCTATTATTCCTGGGTTGTAGATAACATTGGTGGTTGCAGGCACACAGACACACACACACATCCCAGCCCTGTTCTGCAATAGCCAAAGGCTTATCACTACAGCCCACGATCACACCACCAGACTGACAGAAAGTAGCTATATGGCCTAAGACTTGGAGAAGACTTTGTTAAAACTGCTAAGAAGAGGAAACCACTTGTGTTGTGAGGTGGAACATGTTGTTAGGAGGATGGGCGCGTAAAAGATTGCTAGCCACTCTTGCAGTTCCAAATTCAAAAGGTTAAGTTAGCATATTTCAAAGAAAGGGCTGTTTTGTGTTGTATTTTAATAGAGTAGAGTCCATGTATTTGATTATTTGGTGTGAGTTGTCATCTCATTGTTTGTCCTGTTTCCTTTTTTCAGGAGGCAGAGTTTATAGGTGCTATGCAGGGACCCTAGCTGTGTTCACTCCAGATGAGAGGGCTAATTAAATGTAATCTGCAGGAGAGGCCTGGATTCGATTACATGGAAATCACCCCTCTGTGTCTGTCTACCATGCAATTAGGCCCAATGTGTGTGTGAATATGAGCGTGTGCGTGAATGTGTGTGCGTGCGTGTGTGCGTGTGTGTGTGTATGTGTGTGTGTGTGTGTGTGTGTGTGTGTGTGTGTGTGTGTGTGTGTGTGTGTGTGTGTGTGTGTGTGTGTGTGTGTGTGTGTGTGAGTGTGTGTGTGAGTGTGTGTGTGTGTGTGTGTGTGTGTGTGTGTGTGTGTGTGTGTGTGTGTGTGTGTGTGTGTGTGTGTGTGTGTGTGTGTGTGTGTGTGTGTGTGTGTGTGTGTGTGTGTGTTCATCAAGTGGAATCAATGAGATAAGCCTGAAAATAGCTGATTCTGTCTTCCTGATTAGAATCCTGCTGAAAACCCCTATCAACAATGGATGTTAAGAAAGACAAAATACAACTACAACTCACTACTACCACTCGCTGAGAAATAGACAGAGAGAGAAAGACAGAGAGAAGGAGAGAGAGGCAGAAAAAGAGAGACAGAGAGATGAGAGAGAGTGAGAGAAAGAAAGAGACAGAGAGACACAGGGAGAGAGAAAGAGAGAGTGACAGAGAGGGAGTGAAACAGAGAGAGAGAAGGTGACAGAGAGAGAGAGAGAAACAGAGAGAGTGGGTGACAGAGAGAGAGAGAGGGTGACAGAGAGAGAGAGGGTGACAGAGAGAGAGTGGGTGACAGAGAGAGAGAGGGTGACAGAGAGAGAGAGAGTGAGAGATACTAATAAGGACTTTATGTACTCAAATATTAGATATATCCTACACAATAGTCAGAATATCCTCTAGTCTCACATCATGTAATACTGTATAAATATAATGTTTTATACATCTGAATTAAGAAGGTTTCTCTTCTTACTTAGTCAAACATTCATGAATAAACTCATGGGGTCTTTGTACATGTCTATATGCACCTAACACAGCATCTTGAAACTGACACCTCTCAAGCACACACCTGTCTCACAAACAAAATGGCTCCCGTCAGGTGTTGGTAGTGATGAGCGTTACCTGTCCTCACCTGTCCTGCTGTGGTCCAGGTTGATCCACATTCTCCCTGACTGCCTAAATGATGGAGAAAGACCCTGTTTTAAACACATACACACTCCGCTGACATCCGCTGACTCACTCTCATTTACAGCCTGTCACTCTCCTGGTCTTACCCAGAATGCTCCGTGGCAGCGGCTGAACGGAGCCCATCCACACTGATCTGTGTCTGGCCCCGACTGTGATTAATGTTCCCCTCCAGAATAAACACACACGCAAAACGGAACACACACCAAACACACACATACAGAAACACACATGGAACACACACACACATTCGGAACACACTCAGAAGCAACACAAACACACGGAACAAACACACGGAACATACACACACACACATGGAAGGAAGGAACACACACACATAATGAAACTCCCACGGAAGGAACACACAAATAAGTAAACACACAGATAGTTGTTTGTTTCTCTAGTTTGTATCGTATACTCCTCTATTGGACATCAAAGAAAAGCATGTTTTACTAGTGATGAGAAAATGTTTAACCTGCACACTGCTCTTGCAAGTATCCCTGCTCTTTATTAAGCTTTACATATGATGGAATGGCACAGCGAACAAAATACAAACCATGGTCTCTTAGGTCTCCTAATAGAATGGGGTTTCCGCAATGCTCAGTCAAATGTTTTGTAGAGATATGGATCAAACATACGTTAGTTGAATTATCCAAGAGCCATACCAACATACGGTCTAAGGCACTGCATCTCTGTGCAAGAGGCGTCACTACAGTCCCTGGTTCGAATCCAGGCTGTATCATATCCGGCCATGATTGGGAGTCCCATATGGCGGTGCACCATTAGCCCAGCGTGGTCCAGGTTTGGCCGGGGTAGGCCGTCATTGTAAAAAAACAAAAAATATAAAATAAATACATACAGCAGCCTGATCCACATTCCAGTTTCAGCATGAAACCAGGCCTATTGTACCAGTGGTCCTCTTGAACAACTTTTAATGGGTAATATAATTGAAAGGCTCATTGAAAATAAATCAACAGTAGTGCTTATCTCTACAGTCTTAATAGCCGAGCCATCAGTTGCCCGCTCATTTGAGACGCGATGGCCGGAGAGCAATGGAAATGTTTTCCCCACAAAAAACTATGTGTAATCGTCACGAAAAAGTAACGTTCCTTCTCCACGGAGGAAAGTGCAGGGGAAAGAAATGTCATTGGTGGCCTCTGGACCTATCTGTGCAACCAGACCAAAGAATATCTCAGAGCAGCAAACTTAACTTTCATGAATACGGTTGCCATTATTGTGTTGTTTTCAATCAGAGATTTATTACAAAGTTCATATTAATATATATTTTTAAGTCTGCCTTTTACGAAGGCCAACACACTTGGAGTATAAGTGCTTCTGTATAAAATGCAAGGGGGTTTAAAGCCATAAAGTACAACTCATCACAATAATGACATCTACCTACACTCACCAGAGAACAGTAGGGAGGTAATCCTGCTTCTACTAATGCTACAAATGGAGGCTTCTGCGGCTGGTCGCTCCTGACAGTAGCACAATGCCAGAAAAGCTTTCATGCTAATAAGCAGAGAGGAGTCGTTGTAAATGGATGGTTTGTATCTGTCTGTCTGTCTGTCTGTCTGTCTGTCTGTCTGTCTGTCTGTCTGTCTGTCTGTCTGTCTGTCTGTCTGTCTGTCTGTCTGTCTGTCTGTCTGTCTGTCTGTCTGTCTGTCTGTCTGTCTGTCTGTCTGTCTGTCTGTCTGTCTGTCTGTGTGTGTGTGTGTGTGTGTGTGTGTGTGTGTGTGACTCATTGGGCCTCCGACCGACCTGACCAGAGGAATGCGACGACACATCGTTTGCTTGTTCTTAATTACTAAGAAGCAGAGCCAGGGTAGTTTTATTCTGAATGGATTTCCCTCTCGTCACACTGCTGTCTCTATCTGGCTAATGTGAGTCGACTTAATAAGAGGAAGCAAACCGCTCAGGGATTTCACAATGAGTCAATGAAGACTTTAAAACAGTTACAGAGTTTAATTGCTGTGATAGGAGAAAACTGAGGATGGATCAACAACATTGTAGTTACTCCACAATACTAACCTAAATGAAAGAGTGAAAAGAAGGAAGCCTGTACAGAATAAAACTATTCTAATACATGCATCCTATTTGCAACAAGGCACTAAAGTAAAACTGCAAAAAATGTGTCAAAGAAAGAAACTTTGTGTCCTGAATATAAAGCGTTATGTTTGGGGCAAATCCAACACAACACATCACTGAGTACTGCTCTTCATATTTTCAAGCATGGTGGTGGCTGCATTATGGTATGGGTATGATTGTCATTGGCAAGGACTAGGGAGATTTTTGGGGGGATACAAATAAGCACAGGCAAAATCCTAGAAGAAATCCTGGTTCAGTCGGCTTTCCATCAGACACTGGGAGACAAATTCACCTTTCAGCAGGACAATAATCTAAATGACAAGGCCAAACACACTGTTGTTCTTGAGTGGCCTAGTTACAGTTTTGACTTAAATCGGAGTGAAACTCTATGGCAAGACTTGAAAATGGCTGTCTAGCAATGGTCAACAACCAACTTAACAGAGCTTGAATATTTAATTTTGACTAATAATGTGCACATATTGTACAATACAGGTGTGCGAATCTCTGAGACTCACACAGAAAGACTCACAGCTCTAATCGCTGCCAAAGGTGATTCTAACATGTATTGACTCAGGGGTGTGAATACTTATGTAAATTAGATATTTATGTATTGAAGTTTCAATATATTTGACAAAATTTAAAATGTTTTCACTTTGTCATTATGGGGTATTGTGTGTAGATGGGTGAGAATTGTATTTTATTTCATCCATTTTGAATTCAGGCTGTAACACAACAAAATGTGGAATAAGTCAAGGGGTATGAATACTTTCTGAAGGCACTACATATACAGGATGGGCTATCCAGCTGATCCTGTATTGCTTATAAAGATGTTGGGTTGTAATACGGAGCGGAGCGAGCCACCCTTTCATCTTGCATCTTCCAAGAGTCTATCATTTCCTGCAGAATATAATTTCCTGTCCGAGAAGCGAGCCTTTGTGTGTGACACGAGGCTCTCTCTTCCTCGTGGATATATCTGAACATTCTGTACTTACTCAATACTGACAATATTCTCCCTAAAATGAGCTTTTTAGCATAGAAAAGCTTTCGGCAGATCATCAATGATTTTCTTGAAAGGCTTCAAGGTCTTGTTTGGCATCACTGGAAATAGGATGTTTCCATGGCATAAACACTTATCATTCAAATGATAAAGGGGTCTCACTTGAAACGATGAAGGCCTTCATAGATGCTTCACATATAATTTATGAAGTGGGACCAATATAGATCAAACTGACCCGGAACAAACTTGATAAAGTTTAGAGCAATAAGATGCAGAATAGTCTAGTTAGTAGATCCTAGCATGTCTGCTTGTTACATTATGTGTGTAACAATCTAGATGGTCAAACTCACCAGACTGAAGTCCTCATACAGTATGATCATATAGTGCATCGGAAAGTATTCAGACCCCTTTTCCATATTTTGTTGCATTACAGCCATAATTCTAAAGTTGATTTAAAAAATAATCTCAGCAATCTTCACACATTACCCCATAATGACGAAGCGAAAACTGTTTTTTAGAAATGTTGGAAGAAACCCAGAAATACCTTATTTGCATAAGTACCGTTTGCTATGAGACTCGTAATTGAGCTCAGGTGCGTCCTGTTTCCCTTTATCATCCTTAAGCTGTTTCTACAACTTCATTGGAGTCCACCTGTGGTAAATTCAATTGATTGGACATGATTTGGAAAGGCACACACCTGTCTATATAAGGTCCCACAGTTGACAGTGCATGTCAGAGCAAAAACCAAGCCATGAGGTCAAAGGAATTGTCCGTAGAGCTCCGAGACAGGATTGTGTCGAGGGACAGATCTGGGGAAGGGTTCCAAAAGATTTCTGCAGAATTGAAGATCCCCAAGAACACAGTGGCCTCCAGAAGGGCCTTGGTCAGGGAGGTGACCAAGAACCCGATGGTCACTATGACAGGGCTCTAGTTCCTCTGTGGAGATGGGAGAAACTTCCAGAAGGACAACCATCTCTGCAGCACTCCACCAATCAGGCCTTTATGGTAGAGTGGCCAGACGGAAGCTACTCCTCAGTAAAAGGATATGACAGCCTGCTTGGAGTTTGCCAAAAGGCACCTAAAGTCTCTTTGACCATGAGAAACAAGATTCTCTGGTCTGATGTAACCAAGATTGAACTCTTTGATCTGAATTCCAAGCGTCACGTCTGGGGGAAACCTGGCACCATCCCTACGGTGAAGCATGGAGCTGGTAGCTTCATGCTGTGGGGATGTTTTTCAGTGGCAGGGACTGGGAGACTAGTCAGGATCGAAGCAAAGATGAATGCATCAATGCACAGACAGATCCTTGATGAGAACCTGCTCCAGAGCTCTCGGGACCTCAGACTGGGGAGAAGGTTCACCTTCCATCAGGACAATGACCCGAAGCACACAGCCAAGACAACGCAGGAGTGGCTTCGGGAAAAGTCTTTGAATGTCTTTGAGTGGCCCAGCCAGAGCCCGGAGTTGAACTCGATCGAACATCTCTGGAGAGACCTGAAAATAGCTGTGCAGCAACACTCCCCATGCAACCTGACAGAGCTTGAGAGGATCTGCAGAGAAGAATGGGAGAAACTCCCAAAATTCAGGTGTGCCAAGCTGGTAGCGTTATACCCAAGAAGAATCTATACTGTAGTCGCTGCCAAAGGTGCTCCAACAAAGTTTTGATTAAAGGGTCTGAATACTCATGTAAATGTGATTTTTCGGGTTTCTTTTTATACATTTGCTAAAATGTATTTTTTTTTAAAAGGTTTTGCTTTGTCATTATGGGGTATTGTGTGGAGATTGATGAGGAAAAACAATTATTTAATCAATTTTAGAATAAGGCTGTAACGTAACAAAATGTGGAAAAGTAAAGGGGTCTGAATACATTGCGAAGGCACTGTGGGTGTTAGTTAGTATAGGGTCTCATGGTGCTCCCTGTGTGTATTCTCTGAGAATCATTTCATCTCAGAGGAAACAGTATTATCCTAAGGCCATTGTGTATTCATCACCAAAGAGGCTGTGTTTATTAACCATTCATATTTATTTCAGATGGAGCAACAAGTTGAACGAGATTGGGCACATTCTGTAGAATGCAGCAGTCTTATTCAGATGGTAATGGCCTCAGCTGATGGATAATACATTCCAGTCACACACACTTTAGATATTTAATGCTTATTAACTCCTGTAGTGTCATAAATCTTAATTGCAGGCACTGGGCTGTGGAGGTTACAGATCATAGCTGGTCTGGTTATCATTAGTCTTAATGGAGGTGCACCGTGCTGAGGCAAAGGTTTCAGAAGAATGGGTTGTGTGTTTGTGTGCGTTCGTGCATGTGTGCATGTGTGTGTGTGTGCGTGTGTGTGTGTAGACCAATAAACACGTTCATGTTGTCACATTGATCAAAAGGTTCTCTCTTACTGATTGGGGGTTGTCTTTTGAAGAAATCTGCCTGTTAAAAGGAACTCACTGTTATTCAATCAAGACTTTACTTGAATAATTGAGGATGTCCAGCAGACTAAGTGTTCGTACCCTGAACACCGTCCAGGATTCCTCTAACTGTTAGCTCTGCTGGCCCGTTAACTTCTAGTTCCTCCCAAACCCGGATCCGGGAGCACCCCCATCAGTAAAAAAGCTGACTAGCATAGCCTAGCATAGCGTCACAAGTAAATACTAGCATCTAAATATCATTAAATCACAAGTCCAAGACACCAGATGAAAGATACACATCTTGTGAATCCAGCCATCATTTCTAATTTTTAAAATGTTTTACAGGGAAGACACAATATGTAAATCTAATAGCTAACCACGTTAGCAAAAGGCACCACTTTTTTTACTCCACCAGTTTTTTACTCCATCAGTAGCTATCACAAATTCGACCAAATAAAGATATAAATAGCCACTAACCAAGAAACAACTTCATCAGATGACAGTCTGATAACATATTTATTGTATAGCATATGTTTTGTTAGAAAAATGTGCATATTTCAGGTATAAATCATAGTTTACCATTGCAGCCACCATCACAACTCTCACCAAAGCGACTAGAATAACTACAGAGAGCAACGTGTATTACCTAATTACTCATCATAAAACATTTCTTAAAAATACACAGCGTACAGCAATTGAAAGACACAGATCTTGTGAATCCAGACAATATTTCAGATTGAAAGATGTCCTCTTGTCCGGTCGAAATAGCCGCTAATGTTAGCCACCAACTGGAGAGGTGTCCAACTCGTGAAAGCGCATGACAAAGAAATCCCAGAAAATCGCAATAAACTGCTATAAACTGCTATAAGTCGGTTTAAATTAACTACCTTATGATGTCTTTAACACCTATAACGAATAAAAACATGACCGGAGATATAGAACTACTAAAACGAAAGCGTTTGCAGGACGCCATTGTGATGTCTTCTTGCGCCAGGCGCACCGTTGAAAAGGACGGTACTTCCGTTCCACGGTCTTATATAAGGTCCCAGATTGCGCAATCCACTCCATTCAAATTCTCCCCGCTTACTGACATCTAGAGGAAGACGTATGCAGTGCATGTAGCCCGATGGCTTACATGGGGACTTATAAACTGACCTCAGAACAGGGACCTCGATTTCTGAAATCTCACTCCCTGACAGGAAATGTGCTGCAGAATGAGAGAGAAGAGAAATAATTCAAACGGTTTTAGAAACTAGAGAGTGTTTTCTATCCAATAGTAATAATAATATGCATATTGTACGAGCAAGAATTGAGTACGAGGCAGTTTAATTTGAGAACGATATTTTACAAAGTTGAAACAGCACCCCCTATATTGACAAGAAACAGAAAGACACACATTAGGTCCCTGTTGCCTTTGGTCTATTGAAAGAGATTTGATTCAGTGCAACATCACTTCCCTTCCCCTCGCCAGGTTGTGTAACACATTTTCACCAGCCTTCAAAAACAGCCTCCACTGTGTTTGTCTAGTCATGAAAAAAATGAAATACATTTGACAGATCTTAGGTTTTGGATATGTATGTACTACTTATATGATATTGTTAACTGTAATACAGTTTTTAACAATCACTTTGGCACTAATTTCAGAACCTTGTGGTCATTTTTCAAAACTCTAGACACAAAACTCAAAACGGTCATCACTTGTAACACAGGCTGTCCAATGTTCAAAACATTGCATTGTGCATTCATATGGTTAAAGAAATCTTGCACTTGCAGAATCATTGGTTCAAATAACTCATTTGTCATGAAATACCATAGGACCATTCATTTAGATCACCCACACACAAGATACCGATAGTTTCACTGTGTAGTTGTTCGTACAATCATTAAATATTGTAGTACAAAATATGTGATACATGTTTCATTATGCTACTACACGTAAATACATCACTGTAAAAGGACTAGTAGAGAGAATACTACAGACACAGCGGAATCATTGAACAAAATATGACATTTATTGATGAAATACAATAAAATCACAACATAGGTTTCTTTGAATCAAAGCAAACATAATTAGCTACAAAAAAAGAAAAAACCGTTAAAGGTCAACTGCAGTGTTCCTCACCTGGCTTATACTAAAAAGCTAAACAAAAGATTGATTACTGTACTTCTATATTTCCATCAACCCTGTCTTGTGGATTTGGCCACAGGTTCTCATCCACATCACAATGGATGTTTTCATTAGCCAAACATCTTGGGAAGAATCTTCGTGCATGGCGAATCCAGGCCTGACACTGGTCTGCCATGATGTCATTGCATGCGTCATCCATGGCCTGGAGAAGGGTGGCTTGTTCGTGAGGGCACCTATCATATACCTTCCACCTCCATGTGGAGAAAAATTACTCAATCGGGTTAAGGAAAGGAGAGTGTCATGACGTCGCCTGCTTGGGTATTGCAAACCCCATCCCCCTCTCCCTGCCTTTCCCTTTCCTCCTTCAACCCATGCTGTGATCACCGAGAGACGTCGTAAATTCCTGAGCATCTCCTCATGGCCAAACAGTATTAAGAGAGAGGGTAAACTTTCAGGACAAAGGAATTTTCTCCCACCTCACAGAACTTGAGGTACGAACATATTTCATGTTCCTGCAAAAGTATAAAAGATCGGTGGAGAGTCCAGCTATTAACATGCCCATTGGTCACCACGGGGGAAACTCATGAGAGACTGTGGGACTACATTACCATACCGCTGTTTATATAATAACCTCAGATATGAGGTTTACATCTGTTTGTTGTATAAAATGAATGAGTGAGTATGATACTGTTTGTATAATTGTGTAATATGATTTTGGACTGTTTAATTAAGAAAAATACAAATCCCTTTTTGATTTGAACTAAACCCGAGGACCCGCCCCTGAGCCAGTTGGGTCAGACATCCAAGGACAGCCCCTTCCTGCTATCTGAATAAAAGTCGACTCTGAGAAATTACCATTAGACCATGTTTTCTCTCCATGGGGAGAACGAAGGTTAAGTAACATTGCTGAATCTTTAACCATACCACGTGGTTAAACTCTTATACGAATAAGAACAAGTTTTGATATTGACTACTAGTCTGCAGCTAGGAATTCGGTATCATTGAACGCGAAGAAAGACAACCGCCGAAACATCCATTCTATAACGAATGTCACTCTGAACTATCCACAATAACCGAGACAGAAGGAACTCCAACAGAAACTAACTTCACTCCAACGATCAAGACGACACACACCGAGCGTAAATATATATATATTGATTGCAATTGTTCCCGAATGAGTGAGCGTTCATGTGTAAGGATTAGCATGTCAATTGTTATAATTATGGACTCTGTAGTGAATTCTTAGTCGAACACAATTCTCCCTTTTGTCTAACGAGCCGCCCTGCCGGTTCAGCCACTAGGGCATATTTCTCCCATTTCATGTAACTATTTTAAGTTTGTTTGTTTGTTTATGCATTTCTGTGACTTAATTAGTTAGTAATAAATAAATGATTTAAGACAATTGATGTATGGATGACTCATAGTGAAGACTGGGTTCGTGCAGATAAACAACAATTTACGACGTTTGGAATGAGACTAACGTGAGGTAAAGTAAATAAATCATTAATCAGAAGACTATTGATCAGATATGAAAATATCTGAAAGGTTATATTGGGAAATTATAACTTTGTAATCTAATAACTTTCCCTGGTGCCCTCGAATTCATAGTTAATTAGTTACGTTATTACTCAAGTGATCGCGTAATCCCTAATTACAGGAATCTTTGATAAAAACTATAAGTCTTCAATTTAACGATAGCAAAGACACGACAAGAGTATGGGGGTAAGTACAGGGTGGTAAATTGTGGATGGGCCTGAAACCATGCTTGCACCATTTGAGCATGTTGGAACCTGACATTATCCCACACAATGACATAGGTCATACCATCAGCTCTACAGACCTGATTTAGCTCATCAAGGAAGGTTATATTCGAAAACCGAATCATGTGGCTGCCTGCAACTCAATATATAGAGTATATAGAGTAGAGAGCTTTAGATGTTGTTCGACCAAACATTAGAATGGGCAAGATGCGTAATCTAAGCAACTTTGACCGTGCTATGATTGTTGATGCAACACATGGTGATTCCAGCATCTCAGAAACAGCTGCCTTCCTGGGATTTTTACGCACTACAGTCTCTAGAGTTTACAGAGAATGGTGAGATAAACAAAACACATTCAGTGAGTGGCAGTTCTGTGGGCAAAACCACCTTGTTAATGAGAGAGGTCAGAGGAGAATGTCCAGACTCATTCAAACTAATAGAAAGGCCACAAACGCTCAAATAACAGCTGTTTAAAACAGTGGTGTGCATAAGGGCATCTCTTAACGTATAACACCGTGAATAATTCAGGCTGTTGTGGAGGCAGGGGGGTCCTACCCAGTACTAGATAGGTGTACCTAATAAAGTGGCCTGTGAGTGAACAGTAATGTCAAATCTGAAAACATGGCCTGGAAAAGTGGTACATGGGACCATAGAAACAGTGTCTGATAAAGAATGATGATGAAATATTACATCCATAGATAATGTAGTCCAATTGGTTCATGTTCCACGATAATTGGTGTCAATGGATCTCGTTATCCTGAAACTTTCATGATCTAAACATGGAATAATGTTCGTCAGTTTCCGTAAAACTATGCATTAAGAGTAACGCAACAGTTACTTATCATTTTGAGCAGTTGTATCAATTGATAGTTAGATCATTGTAATGAAATGAATAGACAGTAATCTCAGATGTAATGTGTGAATTGCATTTTGAAATGGTAATACTTTGATGTTAAGTAGTGTCATTTTGAACCGGTGATTTTAGTTCAATGAACAAATGATCTTAGCTTTATGTGTATTGTATCCAAGCAATTGGAAAAAGTTTTAGAGTTTTGAAAATTAGCATTTTGATCATTGGTTGTGAGTTTTGTGTCTAGAGTTTTGAAAAATGACATCAAGGTTCAAAAATTAGTGCCAAAGTGATTGTAAAAAACTGTAATGTGTTTGGTATGCACACAGGATATTACAGATTGGTGTACGATGCATTGATAGTGAATCGTCTGCCCCTGCTTGTGACCATGGTGTGTGTTTACAGTGGGATCAATAGGGAGCCATGGTACCCTCCGCCTGAGGGGCTCTGTGTGTGTGTGTGTGTGTGTGTGTGTGTGTGTGTGTGTGTGTGTGTGTGTGTGTGTGTGTGTGTGTGTGTGTGTGTGTGTGTGTGTGTGTGTGTGTGCGTGTGCGTGTGCGTGTGCGTGCATGTGTGTGTGAGTGAGTGAGAGGCATGTGGCCAAACCAATAAAACTCTCCTCTCTCCCTGAACAGTACTCCAACTCCTCTCACTGCATGATCTCCTCACGTGGTTGCAAATGAGGGACATGTGATAGTTTGTCACGGTTTCCACTCCCTCACATTCCTGGAATAGCGTGTCTCTTACGCACTCTGACCTTCACCACGCAGTTCCGCCCATGATAACACATACTGTGTATTTTAAGCAGAACAAACTTTAGAAACAAAACAAATCACTTTCTTCAACATTAGTCATCAGAAAAAAATCTATAAATATTCCCCAAAAAACATATAACAAATTACCCAACTTCAGTAAAAAAAAAATACAGACCCCTCCGTCTGACACTATATGCTGAGATCTTTCCTATTCTGGTGTGTTTGACGAAGATGATGGAGGTCTAGCAGACAGTCAGTCAGACAGTCAGTCAGACAGTCAGTCAGTAAAGTAGCCGTGAGGCGTGGTGTTTCATCATTCCGCGGTGTTCTGATTTAGATATGTGGTCTTAACCTCACCACACGTCCCACACAACAGATGGTCTGTATTCACCCTCACTTCTATGGTGGAAAATAGAACCATTTTTATTTGGCAAAGATACGTTTTCCTAACTAACTCCATTGCCATAGACATCACATATGGGTATATCTAATGTGTTGTATTTCTTTTCATTGGAGGTGAGGAGAGGTGTCTGTGCCGTGAACTCTATTAGAGTTCTGACTGAAAGGTATTGAGTGTCTACATCGAAGAAGAATAGACAGCAGATCCTGTGAGGAGGGAGTTGTGTGTGTGTGTGTGTGTCTGCATGTGTGCTGCGTGTGTGTCTGCATGTGTGCATACGTGCATTTGTGTGAGGGGTAGGTCTATAATAGGGGAGGATTACATTGACAAAGTGGTGGGGAAATCACACAGAGGACAAGCGCTGAGGCTGAAGTGTTTCGCTCCAGGTCAATACCAGCGAGTTGCTTTAAAAAGAAAGCCAGACACATTACTGCCAGCTACATTCTGCTTATCGGACACAAATCCAATTTTAAAAATCCAGGCGCTTAAAGAAAATCTCATAAACAACCCTGCTAATCAATTCAGCTCTCTCTTGCTTTTGGCTGGTTCTTTTGTCTCCATCAGTCCCCTGTGTGGTGGGAGAGAGAGGCAGATGTATTGGAACTCTAATAAGGAGAGATGGATTTTCATGGATTTTCTTTGGGCTCTGGGCTCTGGGCTCTGGGCTCTGGGCTCTGGGCTCTGGGCTCTGGGCTCTGGGCTCTGGGCCAGACTGTACTGTGTGATAAAGAGCAGCGGAGCTAACAAACAAAACAATAATCGCTGTAACACCATAAGCATGCATAAAAAGTATTTACAGTCAACAGAAATAATTAACCAATAAATAGATTCGAAAACAATGATTTGTATTGTTAGACGGGACTATGTAAACCTAAAAGGCTTACAAACTTGGTCCTCTGTGTAACGCACGTCGTCGAGAGAAGGAGAAGAGGACCAAGGTGCAGCGTGATAAGTGTTCATACTATTTAATTAAAATATGAAACACTAGACAAAACAACAAACACGACAAACGAACAGTCCTGAAAGGTGAAACAAACACTAAACAGGAAACAACCACCCACAAACAAAAGTGGGAAAACAGGCTACCTAAATATGGCTCCCAATCAGAGACAACAATAGACAGCTGCCTCTGAATGGGAACCACACCAGGCCAAACACACAGAAACAGAAAACCTAGACCTACAACATAGAATACCCAGACATAGAATACCCACCCACATCACACCCTGACCAAACTAAAAATAGAAACATACAAAGCAATCTACGGTCAGGGCGTGACAGTACCCCCCCCCCCCCCCCCCCCCCCAAAGGTGCGGACTCCGGCCGCAAAACTTGAACCAATAGGGGAGGGTCTGGGTGGGCATTTCACCGCGGTGGTGGCTCTGGTGCGGGACGTGGACCCCGCTCCACCTTAGTCTTGGCCCACTTAGGTGGCGCCTCTGGAGCGGGGACCCTTACTGCCGGCTCCGGACTAGAGGGTGTCGCTGGATGCTCCGGACTAGAGGGCGTCGCTGGATGCTCCGGACTAGAGGGCGACGCCGGAGGCTCCGGACTAGAGGACGTCGCTGGAGGCTCCGGACTAGAGGGCGTCGTTGGAGGCTCTGGACTAGAGGGCGACGCTGGAGGCTCCGGACTAGAGGACGTCGCTGGAGGCTCCGGACTAGAGGGAGACACTGGAGGCTCCGGACTAGAGGGAGTTGCTGGAGGCTCCGGACTGACGTCCTTCGTTGGAGGCCTCGTGCCATTACTCCTCACTGGAGGCTTCGTGCCATGGATCCTCACCGGAGGCTTCGTGCCATGGATCATCACCGGAGGCCTCGTGCCATGGATCATCACCGGAGGCCTCGTGCCATGGATCATCACCGGAGGCCTCGTGCCATGGATCATCACCGGAGGCCTCGTGCCATGGATCATCACAGGAGGCTTCGTGTCATGGATCATCACTGGAGGCTTCTTGCAATGGATCATCACTGGAGGCTTCTTGCCATGGACCATCACTGGAGGTTTCGTGCCATGGATCATCACTGGAGGCTTCGTGCCATGGATCATCACTGGAGGCTTCGTGCCATGGATTATCACTGGAGGCTTCTTGCCATGGATTATCACTGGAGGCTTCGCGCCATGGATCATCACTGGAGGCTTCGTGCCATGGATTATCACTGGAGGCTTCGTGCCATGGATTATCACTGGAGACACGGCTGGCACACTTCTTCCTGGCTCGATGCCCACTCTCGCCCGGTAGATGCGAGGAGCTGCGATGTAACGTACCTGGCTATGAACACGTACTGGAGACACCGTGCGCTCCACCGCATAGCACGGTGCCTGACAAGTACGACGCTCACCACGGTAAGCACGGGGAGTTAGCTCAGGTCTCCTACCTGACTCCGCCAATCTCCCCGTGTGCCTCCCCCAAAATAAATTCTGGGGCTGCCTCTCGGGTTTCCTTGCCAACTGTATTCCCTCATACCGCCGGTTCCTTTCTCCTGCTGCCTCCGCTCTCCTGGCTGCCTCCACCTGTTCCCATGGAAGGCGATCCCTTCCAGCCAGAATCTCCTCCCATGTTTAAGATCCCTTGCCGTCCAGAATGTCCTCCCATGTCCATTCCTCCTTTTTACCACGCTGCTTGGTCCGTTGTTGGTGGGGGGTTCTGTAACGCACGTCGTCGGGAGAAGGAGAAGAGGACCAAGGTGCAGCGTGGTAAGTGTTAATACTATTTAATTAAAATATGAAACACTAGACAAAACAACAAACACGACAAACGAACAGTTCTGAAAGGTGAAACAAACACTAAACAGGAAACAACCACCCACAAACAAAAGTGGGAAAACAGGCTACCTAAATATGGCTCCCAATCAGAGACAACAATAGACAGCTGCCTCTGATTGGAAACCACACCAGGCCAAACACACAGAAACAGAAAACCTAGACCTACAACATAGAATACCCAGACAGAGAATACCCACCCACATCACACCCTGACCAAACCTAAAATAGAAACATACAAAGCAATCTACGGTCAGGGTGTGACACTCTGGACCCCAACTGGTGCACATTTAGTTTTTTGACTTAGCACTACACAGCTGATTCAAGTAATCAAGTAATCATCTAGCTTTGTGTCGTGTTAGGGCAAAAACCAAAACGTGCACCAGTTGGGGTCCAGAGGACCGAGTTCGGGAAACGCTGCTAAAAGGCATTTGAGTGATGAATCACAGAACCGGCTTTTTGGTTTTGAATTTCATGTGTTTCACATGTGAAGTGTTCCAAAAACACATTTTCATGTGCTCACATTTTATCTTATTTGAAGTTAATGTGATATCATGTGACAACATGTAAAGCAACATGTGATAACATGAAACTACACATGTGAAAACATGTGAAGTGTTCCAAAAACACGATTTCAAATGTGAAATTTCATGTGAAATCATGGGTTTTTTCTGTAAGTGTACTGACTGCCTTTCCAAACTAACTCAACACCAGACAGACATCTGGAGATGTGGGAGACCGTCAACCATGAACTGACAGATCCCTAAATGAGTTTCTGTTTTCAAAGCAACTTTGCGATTCTTGTTTGTAATGAAAAGCGTTTATAAAATAAACCTATTATTATTATTATTATTATTATTAAGGGTTCAAGCAGCAAAGCTGGTGGAACGCAGTTATATTTCTTCCAGTTCATTATTTCTATGTTCCTTTTTCTGCCATTTTGGTGAAAAAAATGCAAATTCCTGTGAGGTGAAAAGGAACAGGACTGTGGAATTTAGCAAGGTCCAAGGGCCAAACCTTCTCATGCAACACCATGCCAATTGGCCACATGGTGTTGCCATAACAAGGGATTGAAAATGCAAAGTTTGAAAGGTCAGCTCCCGTACCACGTGTGATCTAGAGTCATGAAACGTTGTTCAAAGGTCCCTCTACTCATAACGAACAAATTTGCCATAAGAAGTCCACCATGATGGATTTTCTGCCATTTATAATTTTGTGAAAAACACTTAAAACACTACTCCTCTGACACTGAATGACCGATGTTTACAAAGTTGTATGTTATATATCATTTGGTGAACATCTTCAATGGCCACATTCAACAAATCCCCCTCAGGGGCTTCAAGTGTTTTTCCAACACTTTAAAAACAGTGTTGACACCTGTGCAATATGTTTATATCACACAACGGGAAATCAGACATTTGCCTGGTCATCCGTGAGCAAAGCGTGTGTAAGCATGTGAAAGTTGTGCCAGATTAACATGTTTGTGTTCAAAGTGAATATTTCAGTCTAAGTTGGTCAGTTAAGAATGGAGTAAGGAGGTTCACAGAATCATCCTAGTGACATTCCGGATAATTAGCCTATTCCTACCACACATGGCTTGACATTAGTCACACAAACACCCAACCCTAACTGACACTCAATGTAACAATCTAGGCTAATGTTATCAGTTTGTTATTGGATAATATACTGGGGAATATTTTGTGGACATTGGCCAACGTAATTGTCTTTTGTCTTTTTCATGTGTTCATCTGATTGGATTTGGATTGTAATCTGCTATTGTGGATGGTGCTTTTATGAAAGTCACTCAGACAACACAGGCAAGTAGGACTGATTTTGTACTGTCGGAAAGCTCAAGTCACTGAAAAATGAAAAATAAAAATGATCTGTAATACCATTGGCCAACAAAGTAACAGAAAATGGTGCTGTACAGTACGGCGCAAGTAACCACTGTTGATCTACCCTTCAACAAGGCTTTTAACCTCCCATAAAGTAAAATAACAGCACCGTTAGGCTACTGTGTGCTTGCTCCATCCCACATCTGGAGTGTTACTGGGTGTGCAGGCTTTTCATCCAGCCCTCCTGGAACATCAGTCAGCTGATAACAGTCATGTTGAGCAGTACACCCAGTAGCACTCCTGGAGGATGGTAGACATTGCAACATTATGGAAACCTAGCTAATGTTTTAGAAAGAGGCACTATGTTGCCAAACCTGCCAGCATGTTATAACCATAACCATCTACTACCTGGTAAGGATGAAGACATGCACTCACAATGTACACACACAGCTGGCACACTCAAGAACATGTTATAGACTGACACTAAATGTATTGGATAATAGACTGTGAAAGATTCTGCTGACGTTGGCTAGCCTAATTCTCTCATGTCTCTCATGTCTGTGTTCATCTGATTGGGTGACCGACTATTGTGGAAGGTGTTTTCAGGTGAATCATAACACGCCACACATTGATAAGGCCTCCACATACTGTATGGACACTGTTTGGTAGAATCAAAGCAAATGTAAAAAATTCTCACTATGGGCAAACGTGCAAACACACTCACTCTCACACACCACACACCCACACACACAAACGCAGGCACATAATGTGCATGTTTTACTTGGGTACTCATACATGTAGTGAATGTTAGAGTTGAATATCCATGTGTAAAGCGATAATGTGTAAATACAGTCAACCTTCAGATTTTAGAATCAATTATAAGTACCACATGTGAAGTCTAATTTGAACATCTGTTTCTGAAATACCTTGATGAATGCCAAGAGCTGAAACAGCTGATTTTAGTTTTTGCAATAAATAAGCTCTTCGATCAAGTTCCACTGTCCTCCAAGAGTTGCTGAATTTACTATTTCCTACTGTTGTTTTTCTTAGTCCAATGACAGTGGACAAATAATGGTGAATTTCTTCTTATATGCCGTGTAAATCAAGACAACAGCGATCAGAGAACCTTTGTCACGTTCCTGACCTGTTTTCCTTGTTTTTGTATGTGTTTAGTTGGTCAGGGCGTGAGTTGGGGTGGGCATTCTATGTTATGTGTTTCTATGTTGGGTTAAATGTGTTGCCTGATATGGTTCTCAATTAGAGGCAGGTGTTTGACGTTTCCTCTGATTGAGAACCATATTAAGGTAGGCTGTTCTCACTGTTTGTTTGCGGGTGATTGTTCCTGTGTCTGTGTCCATTGCACCACACGGGACTGTTTAGTTTGTTCATTCGTTTGGCTAGTCTTTCCTGTTCGTGCGTTCTTCGTGTCTATATGTAAGTTCTTATGTTCAGGTCAGTCTACGTCGTTGGTTTGTTATTTTGTTAATTATCAAGTGTAGTTCGTGTCAGTGTTCGTCTTGTCAAATAAATTCATTATGTCTACATTCAACGCTGCATTTTGGTCCGACCCTTACTCCTCCTCCTCATCCGAGGAGGAGGCATTAGACAGCCGTTACAACCTTCAGAAGAGTTGGGCTACCCGCCAAGCTCAGACTGACATAACTATGACAGAGGCAAAAATATGTTTATGTTTCCTCATAAAATAAAAGCAATTACTGAAAATACTGAAATAAATGAAAATCTGTGAATTTGGACTACAGGTCCTTGGATATATAAAAAAAAACTGAATCTTACAGCTTGAACCCCGGCAATGCTGCTTGCGGCTTTTATTTGCTTTTTTCTCCCCAATTGGTAGTTGCACTCTTGTACCATCAATGCAACTCTCATACGGACTGGGGAGAGCGAAGGTAAAGAGCCATGCGTCCTTCGAAACACGACCCTGCTAAGCCACACTGCTCGTTTAACCCTGAAGCCAGCCGCACTAATGTGTCAGAGGAAACACTGTACAACTGCTGACCAAGTCAGCGTTCATTTGCCCGGCCCGCCACAAGGAGTCGGTAGAGCGCGATGGCACAAGGACATCCCGACCAGCCAAACCCTCCCCTAACCCCGACGACGCTGGGCCTCCCGGCCAGAGCCGGCTTCGGCACAGCCTGGGATCGAACCCGGGTCTGTAGTGATGCCTCTTGCACTACGATGAAGTTTCTTAGACCGCTGTGCAACTCGGGAGGCCGCTTGCGGCTTTAATATTATTATTATTATTATTATTATTATTATTATTATTATTATATGGAGCTTGGGTTCAGCTGTATCTCTTGAACATCATCAAGTTGTTAACATAGATTTTGAAACAAAACACGATTCTCTAAATTATAATATAGTTATAATATAGTGTGTGTGTGTGTGTGTACATGTCAGCGTGCATGCATGCATTTGTGCATGCTTCTGTCTATTGGTATGTGTGTTTGTGTGTGTGCAAATATGTACGTGTTTTTGTTGGTGTGTGAGTCTGGCAGATTGACTAATGGTAAACAACTTCCCTCCTGTGAGAGACAGAGAAAAATATTTACACTTGTGTTGTTGAGCCCCTGCTTCCATGTCAATCCCCCTGTTTCCTCTCCTACTCAGCCATCAAGAATGTTAGATTCTCATCTGTCTGTGTGTGTGTGTGTGTGTGTGTGTGTGTGTGTGTGTGTGTGTGTGTGTGTGTGTGTGTGTGTGTGTGTGTGTGTGTGTGTGTGTGTGTGTGTGTGTGTGTGTGTGTGTGTGTGTGTGTGTGTTCGGCTCTGGGTGAAATGCAAATGTTGCTCCGAGAGCCATTGACCTATCTGCGCTATTCAGAGAGCATCCGCTCAGTGTGAATATGCCTACTGAATAATACATGAACATTGTGCCGTGGTACAGGGGGAGCATACGCAAACAACGCCACTGCTCTGAAGAGGACTAGCTACCACTCATCACACACACAAACACACAGACACACATGGCCTCAGCCTCAACCACCACTGCCTGTTGGTTCAACCTTTGAAAGTAGCAGAACTCCCTTGCTACTTCTCTCTCTACAACAAGAACCCACTAAGTGAAAATACAAGCATGAAAAAGACTTTGGAAATAGTTACTCATGGGATTGAATGACTGTAAATGGAATAGTAGCTACTGGTAGAAATAAATAAAGCTGTCATCTTCTTGTCTCTTTGTATCTGACTTAAAATATTATGTGAGAGCCTTTACAGTCAGCCTGTGTGAGATTCTCTCTCTCTCTTCTCTCTCGCTCTCTCTCCCTCTCCCTCTCCCTCTCCCTCTCCATCTCTCTCTCTCTCTCTCTCTCTCTCTCTCTCTCTCTCTCTCTCTCTCTCTCTCTCTCTCTCTCTCTCTCTCTCTCTCCCTCTCTCTCTCTCTCTCTCTCTCTCTCTCACACTCACTCACTCAATTCAAAGGGCTTTATTGGCATGGGAAACATAAGTTTACATTGCCAAAGAAAGTGAAATAGATAATAATCCAAAGTGAAACAAGCAATATAAAATGAACAGTAAACATTACACTCACACATGTTCCAAAGGAAAAGACACATTTCAAATGTCATATTATGTTTATCTACAGTGTTGTAACTGCAAATAGTTAAATTACAAAAGGGAAAGTAAATACACATACATATGGGTTGTATTTACAATGGTGTTTGTTCTTCACTGGTTGCCACAAATCTTGCTGCTGTGATGGCACACTGGTTTTTAACCCAATAGATATGGGAGTTTATCAAAGTTCGATTTGTTTTCAAATTCTTTGCAATTCTGTGTAATCTGAGGAGCCCCAGGACCAACTTGCTTAGGGGACTCTTCTCCAGGTGAATCTCTCTCTCTCTCTCTCTCTCTCTCTCTCTCTCTCTCTCTCTCTCTCTCTCTCTCTCTCTCTCTCTCTCTCTCTCTCTCTCTCTCTCTCTCTCTCTCTCTCTCTCTCTCTCTCTCTCTCTCTCTCTCTCTCTCTCTCTCTCTCTCTCTCTCTCTCTCTCTCTCTCTCTCTCTCTCTCTCTCTCTCTGTCACTTCTGTCACTTCTGTCACTTCTCAGCTTTGGGATTTAGAGTGGTGACTCAGTTTGTTTTGTTGTAGTGGACCACATTCATACGATGAGTTGTTTTGGATCTGCGGTCCAGCATTTAGATTTGAAATTATAAAAGGACTATGGGGTTAAAGTGCAGACTTTCATTTGAGGGTATTATCCTCCATACCAGGTGAACGTTTTACTACTTTAATACAGATATGTACATTTGTCCCAAAACTTTTGTTCCCCTAAAATGCGCAAAAAGTAAAAATGATAATGATAATGATAAAAAAAAAAATGTAAACAGTTCACCTGATATGGATGAAAATAAAAGCTGACAGTCTGCACTTTAACCTCATAGTCATTGTATAATTTAAAATCCAAAGTGCTGGAGCGCAGATCCAAAACAACTCATCGTATGAATGTGGTCCGCTACAGCGAAACACATTGAGTCACCACTCTAAATCCCAAAGCTGAGAAGTGGCAGAAGCATACATTCAGTAATACTATATGACAGCTCTTTAGGGGTCTTCATGTATGACAAAGAGTACTACTGAGGTAGCTATGGGTTTTGAAATGTGGGTATAGGTTTGCTGTGTGTTTCTATGTAACAGCACCTCTGACAGATAGAGACTCATTAGCATTGCTATTTGTTCCCAGATGTAGCACCATGACCCGTGGTGTCCCTCTCCTCTTTTTCCCAGAAGTCTCAGGGCCGAGCCCGCTGAAACCCTCCCCCGTCTCTCCCGCTGAATACCTGTCTGTATTAGCATACCACAGGGAGATTGCATATGTCTCATTTCCTCTAGTGCTCTCCATCCAGACACCTCCAATGATGCTTCACCAACCAGACTCCCCCGTTCTGTTCTGTTTCTTCTCTCTCTCTCTCACTCACTCACTCACTCACTCACTCACTCACTCACTCACTCACTCACTCACTCACTCACTCACTCACTCACTCACTCACTCACTCACTCACTCACTCACTCACTCACTCACTCACTCACTCACTCACTCACTCACTCACTCACTCTCTCTCTCTCTCTCTCTCTAACTCTACTCTCCACTTCACCCACTTTACTCTTTCTTCCCACCTTCATCCCTTTTCCTGCAATCATCTTCCTACATCCTTCCCCCCTTCTTCACCCCTCCCTCTGTCACCTCCTTCAGCCCACCTCCTCACTCAACCCACACTCATCTCTCATTTCTCCTGCTCTTTTCCATTATTGTCCCTCGCTCCAATCATCCCTACTCTCCATCTCCTCCTCCCACCAACAGCATCTTTTGTCCTCCTCCCATTCTAACTGGATTTATTTAGAGGTGTGTTCCTGGTGTAGATACTGGGAAGCTATTAACGTGATAAGGATCGCCTATTATACACATCTGATGGAGCCTTTGCTCAGTGATGGGCTTCACATGCTGAAGAGCTTGAGATGTAAGCATAATGAGGGTCTATCGGCATGCAGGTGTGGGCTGCTGCTGGGGTAAAGAGAAGGTCTCCTTCACCTTAGCTCTCATACACACACACACAAACATACACTCACTTACACGCACACACTCACACTGCTTTGAAGATCTCTGAAGTCCCAGCCTCATCCAAAATGTTTTCACACTTAACAGAAATGAAATACACTTGATGGATATAGCTTCTCTGTCCATATGCAGAGAGAGTAGAGTGAAAGAAGAGGGGATAGAATCTCTCAGAGAAATGATAATATACTTTAATAAAAGTATAAATTTCTCCTCTTGTGCGTGTGTTTGATCCCCTCATCATTGTATCACCATTCAATGGAACTCAACAGGAAGAGACAAATAAAGCAGGATCCACAAAGAAGCAGAGAAAGCTATGAAGAAATGACATTTTTTAAAAGCCAGTTTCATGTAGTTTTAGCTGTACTTTTTGTGATGGATTCAAATAAGTTATCAATAGTTAATGGGCAGACAGCCAGGAATGTACATCAGTTCAATAATTGATTCCATTGCTCTCTAGAATACAACACGACAATGCTACTGCATAATTTGACATAAACTAGCATGACAGATTGTCAGCCCTTGTTTATGACAGCATTATGTTGCATCCTGAACAAGATCGCGACAGGACTTCTGTGGGAACAATATCAATTTGATTTAATTAGTTTAGATTCATTGTCGTGTTTGAGTCAGTTGTTGCTATTCAGATAAAGAAACTTCCAATGACATATGTTTGGCACATGCACTGAGTACATAAATATGTCTACAGATATAACTATAAACAACATATGGTACAGTGCATTCGGAAATTATTCACATACCTTGACTTTTACCACATGTTGTTACGTTACAGTCTTATTTTAAAATGGCTGTATCTACACACAATACCCCATAATGACAAAGGAAAAACAGGTAGCAAAAACAGAAATTGTAGCAAATGTATTAAAAAAAAACGGAAATATTACATTTACATAAGTATTCAGACCCCTTACTCAGTACTTTGTTGACACACCTTTGGCAGTGATTATAGCCTCGAGTCTTCTTGGGTATGACGCTACAAGCTTGGCACACCTGTATTTGGGGAGTTTCTCCCATTCTTCTCTTCAGGTCCTCTCAAGCTCTGTCAGGTTGGATGGGGAGCGTCGCTGCACAGCAATTTTCAGGTCTCTCTAGAGATATTCGATCGAGTTCAAGTCCGGGCTCTGGCTGGGCCACTCAAGGACATTCAGTGACTTGTTCCAAAGCCATTCCTGCATTGTCTTGGCTGTGTGCTTTGGTTGTTGTCCTGTTGCAAGGTGAACCTTCTCCCCAGTCTGAGGTCCTGAACGCTCAGGAGCAGGTCTTCATCAAGGATCTCTCTGTACTTTGCTCCGTTCATCTTTCTCTCGATCCTGGCTAGTCGCACAGTCCCTGCCGCTGAAAATCATCCCCACAGCATGATCCTGCCACCACCATGCTTCACTGTAGAGATGGTGCCAGGTTTCCACCAGACGTGATGCTTGGCATTCAGGCCAAAGAGTTCAATGTTGGTTTCATCAGACCAGAGAATTTTGTTTCTAATGGTCTGAGAGTCCTTTAGGTGCCTTTTGGCAAACTCCAAGCGGGCTGTCATGGGCCTTTTAATAAGGAGTGGCTAATATCTGTCCACTCTACCAGAAAGGCATGAATGGTGGAGTGCTGCAGAGATGGGTGTCCTTCTGGAAGGTTCTCCCATCTCCACAGGGAAAGTCTGGAGCTCTGTCAAAGTGGCCAAAGTGGTCACCTGCCGAACCAAGGCCCTGCTCTGCTGATTGCTCAGTTTGGCCGGGCGGCCAGCACTGGGAGTAGTCTTGGTGGTTCCAAACTTCTTCCATTTAAGAATGGTGGAGGCAACCCTTTGGTACCCTTCCCCAGGTCTGTGCCTCGACACAATCCTGTCTCGGAGCTCTATGGACAATTCCTTTGATCTCATACCTTATATAGACCTTTCAACATCATGTCCAATCAATTGAATTTTCAACAGGTAGACTCCAATCAAGGTGTAAAAACATCTCAAGGATAATCAATGGCAACAGGATGCACCTTTGCTCAATTTCCAGTCTCTCGCTATAGACTCCCCTCAGCCCCCAGTTGTGCCCTGGACTCCATATGCGAATTGATTGTCCCCCATTTATCTTCAGAGTTCACACTGTTCGGTGACCTAAACTGGGATATGATTAACACCCAGGCCGTCCTACAATCTAAGCTAGGTGCCCTCAATCTCACACAAATTATCAAGGAACCTACCAGGTACAGCCCCAAATCCGTAAATAGTCTAACCAGACACCTAGGTATTTGTAGTAGTCCACATATTCTAAGTCAGAACCGTCCAGTAATGATGCTGGACGGGCGGGCAGGCGGGCAGGTGTGGGCAGCGATTGGTTGAAGAGCATTCATTTAGTTTTAGTTGCATTTAACCTGTTTGGCGTGCAAGCCCGACACCGGTACACTTATGACAACAGCCAGCTCAAAGTGCAGGGCGCGAAATTCAAAATATATATTTTTAAAATATTTAACTTTCACACATTAACAAGTCCAAGACACCAGATGAAAGGTGCACATCTTGTGAATCAAGCCAACATGTCCGATTTTTAAAATGTTTTACAGGGAAGACACAATATGTAAATCTATTAGCTAACCACGTTAGCAAAAGACACCACTATTTTTACTCCATCAGTTTTTTACTACATCAGTAGCTATCACAAATTCGACCAAATAAAGATATAAATAGCCACTAACCAAGAAACAACTTCATCAGATGACAGTCTGATAACATATTTATTGTATAGCATATGTTTTGTTAGAAAAATGTGCATATTTCAGGTATAAATCATAGTTTACATTGCAGCTACAGTCAGAAATTGCACCGAAAGCAGACAGAAAAATTACAGACACCAACGCCAAATAACTAAATACTCATCATAAAACATTTCTGAAAAATACATAGTGTACAGCAATTGAAAGACAGGCATCTTGTGATTCCAGACAATATTTCCGATTTATCAAGTGTTTTACAGCGAAAACACAATATAGCGTTATATTAGCTTAGCACAATAGCAAACATAACAACAGCATTGATTCAAGGCAAAAATAGCTATAACGTATAAACCACCAAAATATATGAATTGTTTCACTAACCTTCTCAGAATTCTTCAGATGACAGTCCTGTAACATCATATTACACAATGCATATAGAGTTTGTTCGAAAATGTGCATATTTAGCGGCACAAATCGTGCTTAGACAATGAGAATAGTGTCCATAACGTCAAGCAATCTGTCCGGCGCCATCTTGTAAAGGCACCTTTTCTTATCGAATACTATTCATAAACTTGACTAAAAAAATACAGGTTGGACAGCAATTGAAAGACAAATTAGTTCTTAATGCAATCGCTGAATTACATTTTTAAAATTAACCTTACTGCGCAATACAGGCTGCGATAACGCAAGGCTACACTGCAGGAAATGGCGTCTTATGCATTTGACATTTTTCAACAGAACAATGAATTATCAGCATAAATAGTTCTTACTTTTAGATGAACTCCCATCAGAATCTTGGGAAATGTGTCCTTTGTCCAAAAGAATCGTTGCTAGGTTGGAGAACGTCGTCTTCAACGTTGCAATTAGCAGTAAACAATAGCCATGTGGGCCAGAGATACCCAACTTCCTAAAACGTCACGAAAATAAATACCCGAAAATCGCAATATACTGACATAAACTGATATAATTCGGTTTAAAATAACAACATTACGATGTCTTCAACACCTATATCGAATAAAAACAGAGCCGGATATATCTAGGAGCTAAAACGGGAGCTTCTAAAATGACATGCCAAGACCCTCCCTGCGTCAGAGCGAAGAGTGGAAAGATGGGACACTTCGGTTCCAAGCAATTTATAACCTTTGGGAACTACGTAGAAACTCCATTTCAACTCTCCCTATTCGCTGACACCCAGTGGAAGGCGTATGCAGTGCATCTCAACCAATAGAGGACAGGCAAATTAATACACAGGTCTCAGAACAGCCAGCAAAATTCTGCATTCTGACATACACATAGGAAAATTGCTCTAAGTCCAGTTCTGTTTCACCCACAGATATAATTCAAACGGTTTTAGAAACTAGAGAGTGTTTTCTATCCAATAGTAATAATAATATGCATATTGTACGAGCAAGAATTGAGTACGAGGCCTTTTTGAAATGGGCACCTTTTATCTGGCTACTCAATACTGCCCCTTGAGCCCAAAGAGGTGAGCAGTTGGAAGACACGGAAGGAGAGTTGTATGGCATTGAAGCTCATCTGGAGGTTAGTTAACACAGTGTCCAAAGAAGGGCCAGAAGTACACAGAATGGTGTTGTCTGCATAGAGGGGGATCAGAGAATCACCAGCAGCAAGAGCGACATCATTGATGTATACAGAGAAGAGAGTCGGCCCGAGAATTGAACCATGTGGCACCCCCATAGAGAGTGACAGAGGTCCGGACAACAGGCCCTCCGATTTGACACACTGAACACATTGCCAGCTCGGAAACCAGATTGCACAGCGGAGAAGGTACGGTGGGATTCGAAATGGTCGGTGATCTGTTTGTTAACTTGACTTCCGAAGACCTTAGAAAGGCAGGGTAGGATAGATATAGGTCTGTAGCAGTTTGCGTCTAGAGTGTCTCCCCATTTGAAGAGGGGGATGACCGCGGCAGCTTTCCAATCTTTGGGGATCTCAGACGATACGAAAGAGAGGTTGAACAGGAAAACCTCCCTGGTCTTTGTGGTTGAATCTGTGTTTGAAATTCACTGCTCGACTGAGGGACCTTACAGATAATTCTATGTGTGGGGTACAGAGTTGAAGTATTCATTAAACAATTGTGTTAAACACCATTATTGCATTTTTGGCCCAAGACATTTCAGCTGTTCATTTTTTATTAATTTGTAAAAGCTTCTGAAAACATATTTCCACTTTCACATTATGGGGAATTGTGCCTAGGCCAGTGTCAGAAAATCTCAATTTAATCAATTTTAAATTTGTGGTGTAACAACAAAATGTAGACTTTCAGTGTAGATTTTGCAAGATGTTTAAATGTTTTAGTTCCCTGAAGAAGACTGTAGGTGTCAGAGGGACTGCCTGGAGGTTGTAAGGCCCTCAGGCTCTGTCAAATTAATCTTGTTCATGCAGTTAAACCTCCATTAAACCATGGTCCTACGCTCCCTCTGGTACCTGCGGCCAGCTGCCTGCTCTGTATGCCTGCTTTCCTGCCTTACTGCCTGCCTGACTACCTCCCTGCCTGACTATGCCTGTCTACCTCTCTGCATTAGAGAGAGAGAGGGGGTGTGGGAGAGAAAACTACACATTGTAGTGAGAACATTTACTGACCGCATGTAAACAGTCAGGAGAAATTGTGTACATTTCGATTTCTGGATGTGTGTGTGTGTGAGTGTGAGTGTGAGTGTGAGTGTGAGTGTGAGTGTGAGAGAGAGAGAGAGAGAGAGAGAGAGAGAGAGAGAGAGAGAGAGAGAGAGAGAGAGAGAGAGAGAGAGAGAGAGAGAGAGAGAGAGAGAGAGAGAGAGAGAGAGAGAGAGAGATAGTTAGTTAGAGGGAGAGTGAAGGGTAAATCTATTAGCCTCCTCTCTGTGTGCGTGTGACTGGCTCTTTTGGGGAGATGGGTAAGGGGAGGGTTGCTAAGGATTATTTGCCAACCAACTGCAGTAAAAGTCTCTGATACTATCTCACTTTAGCCCAAAGTCAATTTGTCTTAAGTATCAGAGAGAAGCTCCCAAAGACCCAAATAAAAGATTTATAAAGGCTGTCACAGCATCTAATGGTGCGAGTTAACATGAGAAGCTCTGCTTTCACTCCTCCAGTGGAGAGAGACACTCCCCTGAGTCGTACTGGACTACTGAGGGGTACCACAACACTCGACCAATACTCTGAATGTAACTCCACTCAGACACCAAGCCTATACGGACATACACACAAGTGCACTAGTAAATGTTCATGTTAAACTCTATCACATACCCACAGTTTACAGTAATACACAGTTACTATTGTGTATGTTATGCTAAGTGTTAGTCGTACTTTAGTGGGACTAATTGGTTGTGCGTTGTAAACTAGTGTGTTCCTGTGTTTTGTTACTAACTGGCAATCTTCTCTCTGTTCCCTTGTTTGCTGTTGTCTTATTAGGAGGACAGGAGAAACGTCAGTCAAACCATAATGGAACTGCTCTTTGAAAGGTCCAGATCAGACAGTAGTCCATCCGCTCAGATCACTGAAAGGTTTTGACCTTTTAATTGACATTTCTCTAACTTTCATCCATCTTATCTTCCCTCATACCTCAAAACAACAGCTCTGGAAGTCAAACAGTTATGGTGAACATCTGTCCATTTGGTCTTTCTACATCCCAAAACTGCAAACCCTGGCCTTTCAGGCAGGCCGAAGCAACAACTATATGTATTAAAATAGTTTCAAATAGTATTTGAACCCATAGTATTTGAACCCAGGTGGAGTGGGGCTGTAAAGTGAAGTAATGTGTCTGTCTTGTGGCCAGGATCTGAGCCGGTCTCTCTTTCCTGTCTCTGTGGTCTTCAGGGGAAGATAAAGCCACACTGAGGACTGCACACGGACAGAGAGATCAATGAGTCTCACTGTATCAATATCAGGCCCATCATTTCCCCTGAGGATAGATAGATCCTCTGTCTCTCCTTCACAGTAAACCAGGAACAATGAAAGAAAACCTCTAAATCACCATCACATTAACACGTGGATCACTCACTAACTGGCTTAAAGCTAGAATCCTTAATTGAAACAATAAGAAAGCAGGCACCCGCCTCTGTTTTTGCAAAACAGGGCCTGGATAAATGGAACTACTGTCAAATGCATAGACGGAGCCATGGATGCAAGGACTGACCATCCATGATATTAAAGTTTTTGTTTTAACCATGTTTTGAGTCTATACAGTGTGTATTTACATTTACTTTGTTTGCAAAACATTTGAATAAAACAAGCTTGTATTTTGCACAAGGTACTACAGTACAGTTGAACTAAGCTCATGAGGCATGTATAAGTTATATTCTTCAAGAATATATGGGTATTTATAATTAATGTATAAGTCCAAAAATGGATGTAGCAACTAATAATTCTAGGTTTAATGTACAGTTGATGACAGGTAAATGAACTCTCAGAGGGGTTGGGGGAATGAATGTCCCTATAGTAAGAGAGAGTTAGAAATAGAGACAGAGATATAAAGAGAGAGGTAGAGATAGAGATAGAAAGAGATAGGTAGAGCTAGAGCTAGAGAGAGAGGTAGAGATAGAGACATAGATATAAAGAGAGAGGTAGAGATGGAGATAGAGATAGAAAGAGATAGGTAGAGCTAGAGCTAGAGAGAGAGGTAGAGATAGAGACAGAGATATAAATAGAGAGGTAGAGATGGAGATAGAGATAGGTAGAGCTAGAGCTAGAGAGAGAGGTAGAGATAGAGACAGAGATATAAAGAGAGAGGTAGAGATGGAGATAGAGATAGAAAGAGACAGGTAGAGCTAGAGCTAGAGAGAGAGGTAGAGATAGAGACAGAGACATAAAGAGAAAGGTAGAGATGGAGAGAAAGAGATAGGTAGAGCTAGAGCTAGAGAGAGATAGAGACAGAGATATAAAGAGAGAGGTAGAGATGGAGATAGAGATAGAAAGAGATAGGTAGAGCTAGAGCTAGAGAGAGAGGTAGAGATAGAGACAGAGATATAAAGAGAGAGGTAGAGATGGAGATAGAGATAGAAAGAGACAGGTAGAGCTAGAGCTAGAGAGAGAGGTAGAGATAGAGACAGAGACATAAAGAGAAAGGTAGAGATGGAGAGAAAGAGATAGGTAGAGCTAGAGCTAGAGAGAGAGAGAGGTAGAGATAGAAATAGAGAGAGGTAGAGATAGAGAGAGAGATAGAGACAAAGAGAGAGGTAGAGCTAGAGATAGAGAGAGAGGTAGAGAGAGATAGAGAGAGAGGTAGAGATAGAGCTAGAGAGAGAGGTAGAGATAGAGATAGAGACAAAGAGAGAGGTAGAGATAGAGATAGAGAGAGAGGTAGAGATAGAGAGGTAGAGAAAGAGAGAGAGGTATACATAGAGGTAGAGATAGAGAGAGAGAGACAGAGAGGTAGAGATAGAGATAGAAAGAGATAGGTAGAGCTACAGCTAGAGAGAGAGGTAGAGATGGAGATAGAGAGAGCTAGAGCTAGAGAGAGGAGTAGAAATAGAGATAGAGATAGAGAGAGAGGTAGAGATAGAGAGACAGAGAGAGAGGTAGAGATAGAGATAGAGAGAGGTAGAGATAGAGAGGTAGAGATAGAGATAGATAAAGAGAGAGAGAGAGAGAGTGAGAGAGAGAGATAGAGATAGAGAGAGGTAGAGATAAAGAAAGAGCTATAGAGAGAGAGGTAGAGATAGAGATAGAGAGATATATAGAAAGATAGAAAGAGCGAGAGAGAGAGAGGTAGAGGTAAAGATAGAAGGAATTAGAGATAGAGAGAGCTAGATATAGAGAGAGAGGTAGAGATAGAGGTAGAGGTAGAGATAGAGATAGAGAGAGAATTAGAGATAGAGAGGTCAAATTAGAGATGGAGCTAGAGAGAGAGGTAGAGATAGAGAGAGAGGTAGATATAGAGATAGCGCTAGAGAGAGAGGTAGAGATAGAGATAGAGGTAGAGATAGAGATAGAGAGAGAATTAGAGATAGAGAGGTAAAAATAGAGATAGAGCTAGAGAGAGAGGTAGAGATAGAGATAGAGGTAGAGATAGAAAGAGAGAGAGATAGAGATAGATAGAGAGAACGAGAGAGAGGTAGAGAGAGAGAGAGAGAGAGAGAGAGAGAGAGAGAGAGAGAGAGAGAGAGAGAGAGAGAGAGGTAGAGGTAGGGAGAGAGAGCTAGAGCTAGAGAGCGAGGTAGATATAGAGATAGAGGTAGAAATAGAGATAGAGGTAGAGATAGAGATAGATAGAGAGAACGAGAGAGAGAGAGAGAGAGGTAGAGATAGAGGTAGAGATAGAATTAGAGATAGAGAGAAGTAGAGATAGAGAGGTAAAAATAGAGATAGAGGTAGAGATAGAAAGAGAGAGAGATAGAGATAGATAGCGAGAACGAGAGATAGGTAGAGATAGAGAGAGAGAGAGAGAGAGAGAGAGGTAGAGGTAGAGACAGAGAGAGAGAGATTGAGGTAGAGATAGAGATATAGGTAGAGATAGAGGTAGAGATAGAGATAGAGGGAGAGGTAGAGTTAGAGATAGCGCTAGAGAGAGAGGTAGAGATAGAGCGAGAGGTAGAGAGAGCGGTAAAAATAGAGATAGAGCTAGAGAGAGGTAGAGATAGAAAGAGAGGTAGAGAAAGAGATAGAGATAGAGAGAGAAGTAGAGATAGAGAGGTAAAAATAGAGATATGGCTAGAGAGGGAGGTAGAGATAGAGATAGAGGTAGAGATAGAAAGAGAGAGATATATAGATAGAGAGAGAGAGATAGAGGTAGAGATAGAGCTAGAGGGAGAGGTAGAGTTAGAGATAGCGCTAGCGAGAGGTAGAGATAGAGGTAGAGACAGAGATAGAGATAGAGGTAGAGATAGAGATAGAGCTAGAGGGAGAGGTAGAGTTAGAGATAGCGCTAGAGAGAGAGGTAGAGATAGAGGTAGAGATAGAGAGAGAGATAGAGATAGAGATAGAGAGAGAGGTAGAGATAGAGATAGAGATAGATAGAGAGGTAGAGATAGAGAGAGAGTGAGGAAGAGATAGAGATAGAGAGAGAAGTAGAGATAGAGATAGAGGTAGAGGTAGAAAGAGGGAGAGATAGAGATAGAGATAGATAGAAAGGTAGAGATAGAGAGAGAGAGAGATAGAGATAGAGGTAGAGATAGAAAGAGAGAGATATATAGATAGCGAGAACGAGAGAGAGAGAGAGAGAGAAAGAGAGAGAGATAGAGAGAGAGAGAGAAAGAGAGAGAGACAGAGACAGAGAGAGAGAGAGAGAGAGGTAGAGGTAGAGGTAGAGGTAGAGGTAGAGGTAGAGATAGAGATAGAGATAGAGCTAGAGGGAGAGGAAGAGTTAGAGATAGCACTAGAGAAAGAGGTAGAGATAGAGTTAGAGAGAGAGGTAGAGATAAAGAGGTAAAAATAGAGATAGAGCTAGAGAGAGAGGTAGAGATAGAGATAGAGATAGAGATAGAAAGAGAGAGAGATAGAGATAGATAGATAGATAGATAGATAGATAGATAGATAGATAGATAGATAGATAGATAGATAGATAGATAGATAGATAGATAGATAGATAGATAGATAGATAGATAGATAGATAGATAGATAGATAGATAGATAGATAGATAGAGTAGAGATAGAGAGAGAGATAGAGAGGTAAAAATATATAGATAGAGCTAGAGAGAGCGATAGAGATAGAGGTAGATGTAGAGATAGAAAGAGAGGTATAGATAGAGAGAGCGAGAGAGCGAGAGAGATAGAGGTAGAGATAGAGAGAGAGGTAGAGATAGAGAGAGAGCGCTAGAGATAGAGATAGAGAGAGAGGTGGATAGAGATAGAGGTAAAAATAGAGATAGAGCTAGAGAGAGAGGTAGAGATAGAGGTAGAGGTATAGAGATGTAGAGAGAGAGATAGAGAGAGAGATTGAGAGAGAGGTAGAGATATAGATAGAGAGAGAGGTAGAGATAGAGATAGAGATAGAGCGAGAGAGACAGGTAGAGATAGAGATAGAGATAGAGCTAGAGAGAGGTCGAGAGAGTGAGTAAGGGATTAAACATATGAAGTGAATGGTTGCATTAGAAGCATACTTTTCTCTCACACACAAACACACATGCATTCACACACACACGCATGCACACACCCGCATGCACACACACGCAAACACACACACGCAAACACACACCTACCACATGCTGAGATTCAACTTGTTATAAATTAATTCACAGATTGAAAGCTGTCATTTATGTTTCATTTCATTTTATACTTCAGAACTAGTAAGCCATTCAACCATCATTTCATATTATCGTTAATTCTAAAGTGCCTTTACATATTTAATTTCTGCATTCTTTCTAATGATATTGCATATCTACTGTAGTTCTAGTCTAAGTGACTTCAAGTCATGGGCTGGAATGGCACATAGGCATTCACTAATAGACCATATTGACATGCAATAGAGGAATTATTCATTTGATGGCAAAAAGACATAAGGATCAAATCCAATCACATCGAAGGAGAATATAAATAATGCAGCACATGACGGGGTTTTTAAGGGGTGGTCCAGGCATTACACTGAATTCTTCTGACTCCTGTCTGCTTACTGTATGTAACTCGTGAGCTTTGTATTACTGTCACGCCTTGACCTTAGAGAGCCTTTTATTCTCTAATTTGGTTAGGTCGGGGTGTGACTAGGGTGGGCATTCTAGTTTTGTTATTTCTATGTTGGGCTGGTATGGTTCCCAATCAGAGGCAGCTGTCTATCGTTGTCTCTGATTGGGGATCATATTTGGGCAGCCTTGTCCCACCTGTTTTTTGTGGCATCTTGATTTTGTATTGTTGCTTTTTAGCCCTACAAAGCTGTACGTTGCGTTTGTTACTCTTTATTGTTTTGTTGTTGGTTGACATTAATAAATCATGATGAACGCCTTCCACGCTGCACCTTGGTCCATACCTTCCAACAACGAAAAGATCCCACCACCCCAGGACCAAGCAGCGTGCCCAGGAGGAGCAGACATCCTGGACGTGGGAGGATATATTGGACGGGACGAGATGCCTGACGTGGGAGGAAATCCTGGCCGGAAAGGATTGCCTTCCATGGGAGCAGACGGAAGCAGCGAGGGGGGGACGACACCGGGGTTCGCGGCCACGACGTAGGCCCAAGAAGCAGCCTCAACATTTTTTGGGGGGAGGAACACGGGGTGGTCGGCGGAGCTGATGGGTGAGTCAGAGACCGAGGAAAATTATTGGGATAGATTGAGCGAGGAGTGGTTGGTGAAAGTTGAGGAGAGTGATGAGAGAGAGCTGTTGGTTTGGCTGGAGAGGCAAGACAGTCGCCCTGAGGAGCGTGTTAGCCGTTGCCACCTGTGCCAGCTCTCCGCACTCGCTTTGAGGAGAGTGTCAGTGTTCCGGTACAATGTGTGCCGGTTCTATGCACCGTGTCTCCAGTACGCATCCACAGCCCAGTGCATCCTGTGCCAGCCCCCCGCACTTGCCGTGCGAAGGTTGTCATCTGTCCAGGACACGTTGTGCCAGCTCTACGCTCCAGACCTCCAGCGCGCCTCCACGGCCCAGTACGTCCTGTGCCGGTTCTACGCACCGTGTCTACAGTGTGCCTCCACAGCCCAGTACGTCCTGTGCCGGCTCCACGCACCAGGCCTCCTGTGCGTCTCCCCAGCCCAGTATGTTCTGTGCCGGCTCCACGCACCCGGCCTCCAGTGCGTCTCCCCAGCCCAGCCCGGTACGCCCTGTGCCAGCTCCACGCACCAGGCCTCCAGCGACGGTCTGCAGTCTAGAGCCTCCAGCGACTGTCTGCAGTCCAGAGTCTCCAGTGACGGTCTGCAGTCCGGAGCCTCCAGCGACGGTTCCCAGTTCGGAGCCTCCAGCAACGGTCCCCAGTCCGGAGCCTCCAATGATGATCCATGGCCCAGAGCCTCCAGGGATGATCCATGGCCCGGAGCCTCCAGTGATGAGCCATGGCCCGGAGCCTCCGTGATGATCCATAGCCCGGAGCCTCCAGTGATGATCCATGGCCCGGAGCCTCCTGCGAGGGTTCCAAGTCCAGAGCCTCCAGTGAGGGTTCCTAGTCCAGAGTCTCCAGCGAGGGTTCCTAGTCCAGAGACTCCTGCGAGGGTTCCCAGTCCAGAGCCTCCTGCGAGGGTTCTCAGTCCAGAGCCTCCTGCGAGGGTTCTCAGTCCGGAGTCCCCGGCGACGATCCACGGTCCGGAGTCCCCGTCGATGATCCACGGTCCGGAGCTTCCGGCGACGATCCACGGTCCGGAGCCTCCGGCGACGATCCACGGTCCAGTTCCTCCGGCAACGATCCACGGTCCGGTTCCTCCGGCGACGATCTACGGGCCGGAGCTTCCAGCGACGATCCACGGCCCGGTTCCTCCGGCGACGATCCACGGTCCGGAGTCCACGGCGATGATCCACGGTCCGGTTCCTCCGGCGACGAATCATGGTCCGGAGCTTCAGGCGACGATCCCCGCACCAGAGTCGCCACTGAAGTGGGCGGATCCGCGAGCGGAGCGGTGTCCACGTACCGCACCGGAGCCGCCACCAAGGCTAGATGCCCACCCGGACCCTCCCCTATATGTTTTGCGGACGGATTCCGCACCTTTGGGGGGGGGGGGGGGTACTGTCAAGCCCTGACCTAAGAGAGCATTTTATTCTCTAATTTGGTTAGGTCGGGGTGTGACTAGGGTGGGCATTCTAGTTTTGTTATTTCTACGTTGGCCCTGTATGGTTCCCAATCAGAGGCAGCTGTCTATCATTGTACCTGTTTGGGGATCATAATAAGGCAGCCTTTTCCCACCTGTTTATTGTGGGATCTTGATTTTGTATTGTTGCTTTTTAGCCCTACAGAGCTGTACGTTACATTTGTTACTCTTTATTGTTTTGTTGCTGGTTCACATTAATACATCATGACGAACGCCTTCCACGCTGCACCTTGGTCCAATCCTTCCAACAACGAGCGTTACAATTACACATTGTTCTCACAGTTCTTGTCAATAGTAACACAGTAGTTGTTCTCCACTTCAATATGGCATTGATATTAATATGACTGTAACATTTAGCAACTTTGCATTTTTCCTCAAATCATTTTAGGTGTCACAACAGCATGTGTCACCCCGGAGGCATACAGTTCCTCCTCTCTCTCTCTCTCTCTCTCTCTCTCTCTCTCTCTCTCTCTCTCTCTCTCTAAATTGTCTGGCGTGAGATACAGCTGGTGATGGGGCTGTGATTTGGCTTGAGGGAGTGATGCGGCCCGTGGTTACCATGGAGCTGATGTCATTTTAATCACCACCTCCACCAATATGGCCCACAGTTATCACTTCATGACGGCCCTGGAGGACCATCCTCTCCCTGGCACTGGCAGGAGCAGGTGTGTGTGTGTGTGTGTGTGTGTGTGTGTGTGTGTGTGTGTGTGTGTGTGTGTGTGTGTGTGTGTGTGTGTGTGTGTGTGTGTGTGTGTGTGTGTGTGTGTGGACGTGTTTAACGATACGAATAGTAAACAAGGGTTAAGGTTAGAATTAGTGTTAGGGTTAGAATTAGGTTTAAGGTTAGGGTTAGGAGCTAGGGTTTGTTTTAGGATTAGGTTTTGGGGTTAAAGTTAGGGTTAAGGTTAGGTGTAGGGATTAGGGAAAATAGTTATAATACAAGGTTAGTTATACAAGACTGTGTGTGTGCGTGTTTATGTGTGTGTTTACAGGTGAAGGACATCGGTGACTGTTACTAATGTATTTCTAATCACACTGTTCTAAACAAAATGGCAGGTTACTGGAAACAGACAGAGCTTACAGAGTGACACAAAGTCCTTGTGCCTTAATCACATAATGTTATAGTGTTGTTTAATCTAAATAGCTTAACCTGGCACACCATGTGATACCAACCCTATCACAGATAGTGGTCTCTGAGGTTGGGGGATCAGGAGGGTTGAGCTCTACTGTACATTGTGTGTTTGTGAATAAGGCTAGGGGCTGTGGGGGTGGGTTAGGGGTGGTGAGGGGCTCTGGGGGTGGATGGGTTAGGTGCCATAACTCACCACTCCTCCCTGGGTGCCCTTTGGGTTGCTGTGGGGGATCAGAGCAGAGTGGGTGATTGCCCTTTGGAGGTTGTCTGAGGCAGATTTTCAGAGGGAGCGTCTACCCCTTTCTATCATGTTCTGGACCTTTTGTGTCCAAGCTCTTTGTGCTCTCATTACCACAGCCTCTGGGTTCACACAGAATCTGTTAGATTCAATTAGTTCAGATGTACAGGGAAATATCGAAAGGCATTTTGCCGGAGTGAAGCAGCAAGGAAATGGGAAAAAGGTCAAGCCTACTGACTTTCTCTCAGAAATGTAAAATAGGAAGGTAAGCGGCAGGAAAAAAAATGGCACAATGAACGAACACCTAAAATGGTATTTCATCCCATCCAAATCAACCAGAGTTACCCAAACTCCATTTCCAAGATGCCTGGAGCTAGCTATCGGATGTAATGTAATATTTCAGGTCTGTCGGCTATTCATATCTCAAACATACAAAGTTGAGTATTTTATTCATATTCTCCACAAGCACATTGCCGCTCATTACTTGCTCTACAGTAAAGGGCAGTAAAACAAAAATATATCTAGCCTCGAACCTACTCTTACCACAAACTCCCTTACTACCAATTTAACTTAACCTGCAGTTTTCATGCCTGAATCCTCTAAACAGTATATTAAAGAATAGAGGCCAAACCATTATACATTCCTGAATAAAATGTTCCTTTTTGACTGAGCTCTGCCGTATTATGCATGCAAATCATGCAGCCCTCTTTGTCTTCTAGGCAGCCAGTGTGTTAAGACACAGCCGTATTGAGGATGACCTTGGTGACGACAGGTGTCTGAGCGGGGGAGTAATATGCCTAGCATCACCTGCAGGTGACATAAAATTCCCAATTAAACCTCAGGATGTCCGGATGGTGTGCGGGGGGAACAGAACGTGCAGGGCATCGGTTATATGTTGGATCTTTTCTATTTTTTTCTTATTTTATTGTAATTCCTTGAAGGTAATCGTATTAAAGTGTTTGACATTATAGATCAAATGACTTTGAAGAGGTTGGGTGTAGTTGAGGCAGGCATAGAAGTCTCATGTTTGCATGTTTTTGATTTCACGGTCACTGATATTCCAGTATAGAGATTTCACTGCACCTCCATGTATCTTGAAAGAAAGTCACAATGCAAAAAATAAATCCCTTATTTCCATACACTTTAGAAGAGCTGATTAATTATGATTTTTTTTAATGATTTCTTTCAACAAAAACATTTTCTCAATGACATGTTGTCTGTTGATTTCAATATAACTTGATATCCTAAACATGAGCTGAGGAAAAGAACAGAACACGCCCGCCGCACGGCCAGGCATCCCAGAAGCCACTTCACTCTGTCTAGCTGTTCCTTTGAGCTAATTAAAGGGGATTAAACGTTTGGAGGGAAACATCTGCAAGAGTCACAGAGAATCAAATGAGGCCAAATGTGCAACACAGAAGCCACGAAGGTCTTTTGAAAGTATTTTTTCTCCCGATTAAATGTGGGCTAGCCCAAAGACTTTAGATTTGCGTTCTGTTCTGCTGGAGCTAGAGCTCAGCCTGAATATTTATTCTTTATGATATACATCAATATTATCAAGGCACAAGGCGAGACCCAGATGCAGACACAGGAGGCAGATGGTTGGAGTCTTACGATGTTTATTCAAATAAAAGGAGTAGGCAAGAGAATGGTCGTGGACAGGCAAAAGGTCAAAACTAGATCAGAGTCCAGGAGGTACAGAGTGGCAGACAGGCTCGTGGTCAAGGCAGGCAGAATGGTCAGGCAGGCGGGTACAGAGTCCAGAAACAGGCAAGGGCCAAAACCGGGAGGACTAGAAAAAGGAGAATAGCAAAAAGTAGGAGAACGGGGAAAAAATCTGGTTGACTTGGAACATACAAGACGAACTGGCACAGAGAGACAGGAAACACAGGGATAAATACACCGGGGAAAATAAGCAACATCTGGAGGGGGTGGAGACAATAACGAAGACAGGTGAAACAGATCAGGGTGTGACAAATATTGGGGAATGGAACTACATAGAAGTATTATACATTTTCCACAATAAATGTAACTTAGAGGACAAATATTTTCAAGACTGCTATTGCTTTAGTGTTTATATTTTTGTGTGTTGTGGTTTTATGTTGTGGCTAGAGAAACCTACCTCCAATTTGTCCTTTGGCTTCCATATATTTTCTCCTCTTTCTCTAAACTGTGACAACTCAAGATTATAAGGTTATGGACATGTTCAATTAACAGTAATTGACTAACTCCAACCAAAGTAAACATATATGCTTACATGTACAGTACCAGCCAAAAGTTTGGACACACCTACCTACTCATTCCAGGGTTTTTCTTTATTTTGACTATTTTCTACATTTTAGAATAATAGTGAAGACATCGAAACTCTGAAATAACTATTAAGAAATCATGTAGTAACCAAAAACAATGTTTAAAAAATCTAAATATATTTTATATTATTCAAAGTAGCCACCCTTTGCCTTGATGACAGCTTTGCACACTCTTGGCATACTCTACTTTATAACTTTGTCTAGCAGCCAAAGGCATTATCCTAGTCATATGTAACCGACTGGCTTATTTGAAATTGTGTTTTTTACACTGGATAAAAGTAGAGACTCAGAGGTACAAAATGGTATATCATACACTAAAGTTGAAGAACAATGGGAAAGAGGAGACAGAGGGCTGTGAGACAGAGGTTTAATCCTTCATACTAGAAAGGTGGGATGTATACGGAGGGTGCGGGGCAACAGAAGACGAATCACAGAGGGGCTATGGATCTTAGAAATGGGGAAAAGGCCTATAAAATGGGGAAAGTTTACAGAACTCCACCTGGAGGGGCAGGTCCCAAGAAGACAGCCACACCCTCTGCCCGAGACGATAGCGGTAGACGAGACGGTGGCGGTCCGCCTGTCGTCGATACCTGGAGATGGTCTTGAGAAGAGCAGACAGTTGACCTCTTCCTCATGCTCAGGGTTGAGAGGGGGCTGATAACCCATTGAACACTCAAAAGGCAAGAGACCAGTGGCTAAGCAGGGGAGGGTGTTCAATCAATCAGGTTTATTTTATATAGCCCTCCGTACATCAGCTAATATCTCGAAGTGCTGTACAGAAACCCAGCCTAAAACCCCAAACAGCAAGCAATGCAGGTGTAGAAGCACGGTGGCTAGGAAAAACTCCCTAGAAAGGCCAAAACCTAGGAAGAAACCTAGAGAGGAACCAGGCTATGAGGGGTGGCCAGTCCTCTTCTGGCTGTGCCGGGTGGAGATTATAACAGAACTATGCCAAGATGTTCAAAATGTTCATAAGTGACAAGCATGGTCAAATAATAATCATGAATAATTTTCAGTTGGCTTTTCATAGCCGATCATTAGGAGTTGAAAACAGCAGGTCTGGGACAGGTGGCGGTTCCATTACCGCAGGCAGAACAGTTGAAACTGGAATAGCAGCAAGGCCAGGTGGACTGGGGACAGCAAGGAGTCATCATGCCCGGTAGTCCTGACGTATGGTCCTAGGGCTCAGGTCCTCCGAGAGAGAGAAAGAAAGAGAGAAGGAGAAAATTAGAGAGAGCCAAGATTTTCAAAATGTTCATGAATGACAAGCATGGTCAAATAATAATCAGGAATAAATGTCAGTTGGCTTTTCATAGCCGATCATTAAGAGTTGAAAACAGCAGGTCTGGGACAGGTAGGGGTTCCGTAACCGCAGGCAGAACAGTTGAAACTGGAATAGCAGCAAGGCCAGGCGGACTGGGGACAGCAAGGAGTCATCATGCCCGGTAGTCCTGACGTATGGTCCTAGGGCTCAGGTCCTCCGAGAGAGAGAAAGAAAGAGAGAAGGAGAGAATTAGAGAGAGCCAAGATTTTCAAAATGTTCATAAATGACAAGCATGGTCAAATAATAATCAGGAATAAAAGTCAGTTGGCTTTTCATAGCCGATCATTAAGAGTTGAAAGCAGCAGGTCTGGGACAGGTAGGGGTTCCATAACCGCAGGCAGAGCAGTTGAAACTGGAACAGCAGCAAGGCCAGGTGGACTGGGGACAGCAAGGAGTCATCATGCCCGGTTTGCCGTGACGTATGGTCCTAGGGCTCAGGTTCTCAGAGAGAGAGAAAGAAAGAGAGAACGAGAGAATTAGAGAGAGCATACTTAAATTCACACAGGACACTGGATAAGACAGGAGAAGTACTCCAGGTATAACCAACTGACCCTAGCCCCCCGACACATAAACTACTGCAGCATAAATACTGGAGGCTGAGATAGGAGCGGTCAGGAGACACTGTGGCCCCATCCGAAAGATACCCCCGGACAGGGCCAAACAGGAAGGATATAACCCCACCCACTTTGCCAAAGCACAGCCCCCGCACCACTAGAGGGATATCTTCAACCACCAACTTACAATCCTGAGACAAGGCCGAGTATAGCCCACAAAGATCTCCACCATAGCACAAACCAAGGGGGGGCGCCAACCCAGACAGGAAGATCACGTCAGTAACTCAACCCACTCAAGTGACGCACCCCTCCTAGGGACGGCATGAAAGAGCACCAGTAAGCCAGTGACTCAGCCCCTGTAATAGGGTTAGAGGCAGAGAATCCCAGTGGAGAGAGGGGAACCGGCCAGGCAGAGACAGCAAGGGCGGTTCGTTGCTCCAGAGCCTTTCCGTTCACCTTCACACTCCTGGGCCAGACTACACTCAATCATATGACCTACTGAAGAGATAAGTCTTCAGTAAAGACTTAAAGGTTGAGACAGAGTCTACGTCTCTCACATGGGTAGGCAGACCGTTCCATAAAAATGGAGATCTATAGGAGAAAGCCCTGCCTCCCGCTGTTTGCTTAGAAATTCTAGGGACAATTAGGAGGCCTGCGTCTTGTGACCGTAGCGTACGTATAGGTATGTACGGCAGGACCAACTCGGAAAGATAGGTAGGAGCAAGCCCATGTAACGCTTTATAGGTTAACAGTAAAACCTTGAAATCAGCCCTTGCCTTAACAGGAAGCCAGTGTAGGGAAGCTAGCACTGGAGTAATATGATCAAATTTCTTGGTTCTAGTCAGGATTCTAGCAGCCGTATTTAGCACTAACTGAAGTTTATTTAGTGCTTTATCCGGGTAGCCGGAAAGTAGAGCATTGCAGTAGTCTAACCTAGAAGTAACAAATGCATGGATTAATTTTTCTGCATCATTTTTGGACAGAAAATGTCTGATTTTTGCAATGTTACGTAGATGGAAAAAAGCTGTCCTTGAAACAGTCTTGATATGTTCGTCAAAAGAGAGATCAGGGTCAAGAGTAACGCCGAGGTCCTTCACAGTTTTATTTGAGACGACTTTACAACCATCAAGATTAATTGTCAGATTTAACAGAAGATCTCTTTATTTCTTGGGACCTAGAACAAGCATCTCTGTTTTGTCCGAGTTTAAAAGTAGAACGTTTTCAGCCATCCACTTCCTTATGTCTGAAACACAGGCTTCTAGCGAGGGCAATTTTGGGGCTTCACCATGTTTCATTGAAATGTACAGCTGTGTGTCATCCGCATAGCAGTGAAAGTTAACATTATGTTTTCGAATAACATCCCCAAGAGGTAAAATATATAGTGAAAACAATAGTGGTCCTAAAACGGAACCTTGAGGAACACCGAAATGTACAGTTGATTTGTCAGAGGACAAACCATTCACAGAGACAAACTGATATCTTTCCGACAGGTAAGATCTAAACCAGGCCAGAACTTGTCCGTGTAGACCAATTTGGGTTTCCAGTCTCTCCAAAAGAATGTGGTGATCGATGGTGTCAAAGGCAGCACTAAGGTCTAGTAGCACGAGGACAGATGCAGAGCCTCGGTCTGACGCCATTAAAAGGTCATTTACCACCTTCACAAGTGCAGTCTCAGTGCTATGATGGGGTCTAAAACCAGACTGAAGCATTTCGTATACATTGTTTGTCTTCAGGAAGGCAGTGAGTTGCTGCGCAACAGCTTTTTCTAAAATGTTTGAGAGGAATGGAAGATTCGATATAGGCCGATAGTTTTTTATATTTTCCGGGTCAAGGTTTGGCTTTTTCAAGAGAGGCTTTATTACTGCCACTTTTAGTGAGTTTGGTACACATCCGGTGGATAGAGAGCTGTTTATTATGTTCAACATAGGAGGGCCAAGCACAGGAAGCAGCTCTTTCAGTAGTTTAGTAGGAATAGGATCCAGTATGCAGCTTGAAGGTTTAGAGGCCATGATTATTTTCATCATTGTGTCAAGAGATATAGTACTAAAACACTTAAGTGTCTCTCCCGATCCCAGGCCCTGGGAGAGCTGTGCAGATCCAGGACAGCTAAGCCCTGGAGGAATACGCAGATTCAAAGAGGAGTCCGTAATTTGCTTTCTAATGGTCATGATCTTCTCCTCAAAGAAGTTCATGAATTTATTACTGCTGAAGTGAAAGCCATCCTCTCTTCGGGAATGCTGCTTTTTAGTTAGCTTTGCAACAGTATCAAAAAGAAATTTTGGATTGTTCTTATTTTCCTCGATTAAGTTGGAAAAGTAGGATGATCGAGCAGCAGTGAGGGCTCTTCGGTACTGCACGGTACTGTCTTTCCAAGCTAGTCGGAAGACTTCCAGTTTGGTGTGGCGCCATTTCCGTTCCAATTTTCTGGAAGCTTGCTTCAAAGCTCGGGTATTTTCTGTATACCAGGGAGCTAGTTTCTTATGACAAATGTTTTTCGTTTTTAGGGGTGCAACTGCATCTAGGGTATTGCGCAAGGTTAAATTGAGTTCCTCAGTTAGGTGGTTAACTGATTTTTGTCCTCTGACGTCCTTGGGTAGGCAGAAGGAGTCTGGAAGGGCATCAAGGAATTTTTGTGTTGTCTGAGAATTTATAGCACGACTTTTGATGCTCCTTGGTTGGGGTCTGAGCAGATTATTTGTTGCGATTGCAAACGTAATAAAATGGTGGTCCGATAGTCCAGGATTATGTGGAAAAACATTAAGATCTACAACATTTATTCCATGGGACAAAACTAGGTCCAGAGTATGACTGTGGCAGTGAGTAGGTCCAGAGACATGTTGGACAAAACCCACTGAGTCGATGATGGCTCCGAAAGACTTTTGGAGTGGGTCTGTGGACTTCTCCATATGAATATTAAAATCACCAAAAATTAGAATATGATCTGCTATGACTACAAGGTCTGATAGGAATTCAGTGAACTCAGAGAGGAACGCTGTATATGGCCCAGGAGGCCTGTAAACAGTAGCTATAAAAAGTGATTGAGTAGGCTGCATAGATTTCATGACTAGAAGCTCAAAAGACGAAAACGTAATTTTTTTTTTTGTAAATTGAAATTTGCTATCGTAAATGTTAGCAACACCTCCGCCTTTGCGGGATGCACGGGGGATATGGTCACTAATGTAACCAGGAGGTGAGGCCTCATTTAACACAGCAAATTCATCAGGCTTAAGCCATGTTTCAGTCAGGCCAATCACATCAAGATTATGATCAGTGATTAGTTCATTGACTATGACTGCCTTTGAAGTGAGGGATCTAACATTAAGTAACCCTATTTTGAGATGTGAGGTATCACGATCTCTTTCAATAATGACAGGAATGGAGGAGGTCTTTATCCTAATGAGATTGCTAAGGCGAACACCGCCATGTTTAGTTTTGCCCAACCTAGGTCGAGGCACAGACACAGTCTCAATGGGGATGGCTGAGCTGACTACACTGACTGTGCTATTGGCAGACTCCACTAAGCTGGCAGGTTGGCTAACAGCCTGCTGCCTGGCCTGCACCCTATTTCATTGTGGAGCTAGAGGAGTTAGAGCCCTATCTATGTTAGTAGATAAGGTGAGAGCACCCCTCCAGCTAGGATGGAGTCCGTCACTCCTCAGCAGGTCAGGCTTGGTCCTGTTTGTGGGTGAGTCCCAGAAAGAGGGCCAATTATCTACAAATTCTATCTTTTGGGAGGGGCAGAAAACAGTTTTCAACCAGCGATTGAGTTGTGAGACTCTGCTGTAGAGCTCGTCACTCCCCCTAACTGGGAGGGGGCCAGAGACAATTACTCGATGCCGACACATCTTTCTAGCTGATTTACACGCTGAAGCTATGTTGCACTTGGTGACCTCTGACTGTTTCATCCTAACATCGTTGGTGCCGACGTGGATAACAATATCTCTATACTCTCTACACTCGCCAGATTTAGCTTTAGCCAGCACCATCTTTAGATTAGCCTTAACGTCGGTAGCCCTGCCCCCTGGTAAACAGTGTATGATCGCTGGGTGATTCGCTTTAAGTCTAATACTGCGGGTAATGGAGTCGCCAATGACTAGGGTTTTCAATTTGTCAGAGCTAATGGTTGGAGCCTTCGGCGTCTCAGACCCCGTAGCGGGAGGAGTAGAGACAAGAGAAGACTCAGCCTCAAACTCCGACTCGCTACATAATGGGGAAAACCGGTTGAAAGTTTCTGTCGGCTGAATAAGCGACACCAGTTGAGCATTCCAACAGCATTTCCCTCCAGAAGCCATGAGAAAGTTGTCCGGCTGCGGGGACTGTGCGGGGGGGTTTATACTAACGTTAGTATCTGTACTTACTGGTGGCACAGACGCTGTTTCTTCCTTTCCTACACTGAAATTACCCTTGCCTAACGATTGCGTCTGAAGCTGGGCTTGCAGCACAGCTATCCTCGCCATAAGGCGATCGTTCTCCTGTATATTATGAGTACAGCGACTGCAATTAGAAGACATCATGTTAATGTTACTACTTAGCTTCGGCTGTTGAAGGTGCTGACGAACCATGTCCAGATAAAGCGTCCGGAGTGAAAAAGTTGAATGAGGGAAAAAAGTTGCGATGGAAAAACTAAAAATATAAACGGTAATTAAAAAGTAAAAAGAAAAAAACGTAAAGTTGTCAGCTAGCAAAGTAAAGTTGGCAACAAAACGCACAGCAACACGTCTGCAAATTCAAGAGGAAGTGACGTTGACCGGTTAGTCAGTGGTGCATGGATCAGACCAATATGCACCGAATACAACAGGTGTAGCCCTTACCGTGAAATGCTTACTTCATCCTTATTCTACCCACACGAGTTGCTGGCTCCAGGTGGTGTGGTTGGATCTGGAAGACCATGAGCTGGGCTGTCTCCTTGGCAGACTGTAGCTTGGGGAGGGGAATGAAATGGGCAGCTTTGGAAAACCTGTCCACCACTGTGAGGATAGTGGTGTTGCTATCAGACAGAGGGAGACCAGTGACAAAGTCCAGGGATATATGGAAACAGGGACGGTGAGGGACAGGAAGAAGTTGAAGGAGGCCTGCCTGAGCTTGCCGAGGAGTCTTATTCTGAGCACAGTCAGTGCAGGCAGCGATGAACGCAGAGACATCAGGGACCATGGTGGGCCACCAAAAGCGTTGTCGCACAAACGGGAGCCAGGGTGGCAGGCAAGCCTGGAGGAATGAGCCCATTCCAGGACCGGGGAGCGGGCCGCGTCTGGGACAAACATCCGGTTATCCGCCCCCCCCCCCAGTAACGCTGTGCCTCACGGACCTGGTTCTCTATTCCCCAGATGAGTGTAGCCTGCCAGACACGAGGTATGAAGAATGATCTCGAGGTCCGAGGGTGTAGCAGCCGGGCTATAGCAACGTGAAAGCGCATCCAGCTTAACATTCTTAGATGCCGGGAGATAGGAGAACCAGGTGAACAGCAGGGCCCATCGAGCTTGTCTGGAGTTGAGACGCTTGGCGGTGCTGAGATATTCCAGGTTCTTGTGATCCATTCATACAATGAATGGATGTTCCGCCCCCTCTAACCAATGCCTCCACTGCCATCTTCACCGCAAATAGTTCTCGATTCCCCACATGATAACTCCTCTCCGTGGTGTTAAGATGATGGGAGAAGAAGGCGCAGGGATGCAGCTTAAGGTCCAGGGCAGAACGCTGGGAAAGGACGGCCCCCACTCCGACACTCCGTGTCTACCTCCACCACGAACTGATGGGACGGGTCCGGATGGATTAATATGGGAGCTGTGATGAAGCGGTGCTTAAGGTCCAGGAACACCTGGTCAGCAGCTGGGGACCACGTGAAGCAGCTGGGGACCTTGGGAGAGGTGAGTGCTGAAAGGAGGGTAGCCAGGGTGCTGTAACCCCGGATAAAACAGCGATAGAAATGGGCAAATCCTAAGAAGCGTTGCAGCATTGCACTCTGAATGTGGATTGGGGCCAATCCACCATCCCTCTCACCTTTCTGTGATCCATCTGCACATTACCAGCAGCGATGATGTATCCAAGGAAAGAGATGGTGACACGATGGAACTCGCATTTCTCTTCTTTGACAAAAAGCTGGTTCTCCAGGAGACACTGGAGGACCTGTCGAACGTGGAGAATGTGTTCATGAGCTGAGCAGGAAAAGACAAGGATGTCGTTGAGGTAGACGAACACGAACCGGTTCAACATGTCCCGGAGAATGTCGTTAACCAGGACCTGGAACACAGCAGGAGCATTGGTCAGACCACTGCATAGTCTGCCACACTACAGGAATCCTGACGTAGTTGGAGCAGCTTACGAGCTGCCTCTCTCCCGGACAACAGAGAATCAAACACTTTACGTACCTCCGCCACGAATTCCTCCAGACTGAGGCAAACGGTGGATTGTTGCTCCCACACCACCATAGCCCAGGCGAGAGCCCTCCTAGACAACAGTGTTATCATGTACGCTATCCTCGAGCGATCCGAGGGAAATGAAGAGAGCTGCAGCTCAATTTTTTTTTTTTTTTTTTTTTTTTTTTTTTTTACCATTATTTAACCAGGTAGGCAAATTGAGAACACGTTCTCATTTACAATTGCGACCTGGCCAAGATAAAGCAAAGCAGTTCGATACATACAACAACACATAGTTACACATGGAGTAGAACAAACATACAGTCAATAATACAGTGAAAAAATAAGTCTATATACAATGTGAGCAAGTGAGGTGAGATAAGGGAGGTGAAGGCAAACAAAATATATATAAAAATAAATAAAAATATAAAAAAGGCCATGGTGGCGAAGTAAATACAATATAGCAAGTAAAAAAAAACACTGGAATGGTTGGTTTGCAGTGGAAGAAAGTGCAAAGTAGAGATAGAAATAATGGGGTGCAAAGGAGCAAAAATAAATAAATGAATACAGTAGGTAAAGAGGTAGTTGTTTGGGCTAAATTATAGATAGGCTATGTACAGGTGCAGTGTGATGATGAGAAATGAGAGAATGAGAGAACAAAATGAGAGAACACTTGGAGATAAATGATTGGGGAGTAACTGACAGGCTGGGGGGGTCACTGTTGTGGCGGGATGCCTAACAGACAATCTGCGGAATTCCTCCAGCAATGTATGTAAGGCACGGTCATTGAGTTGCGCCAAGGTCTGGAATCCTTCCATAAGACCTTGAAGTAACTCCTCATGTCTTCCAGTGGTGGCCCCTTGGGAAGAGACAGCATTGTGGAGCTGGTCCAAGTGTGCTGGGTAAGTCATGGCCAGTTCGTACTATCAGACCTCAGGATAAGACCCAAATGCAGAAAGTTCAAATCACAGATGTTTATTAACAAACGGGGCAGGCGGACGACAGGTCAAGGGCAGGCAGAGGTCGGTAATCCAGGGCAGAGTCAGACAGGTACAGAACGGCAGGCAGGCTCAGGGTCAGGGCAAGCACAGTGGTCAAAATCGTAAAAACTAGAAAAACAAGGGCTAAAGAGAAACAGGAGCACGGGGAAAACACGCTGGTAGGCTTGACGGGACAAGACGAACTGGCAACAGACAAACAGAAAATACAGGTATAAATGCACAGGAGATAATGGGGAAAATGAGCAACACCTGGAGGGGGGTGGAGACAACCACAAGACAGGTGAAACAGATCAGGGTGTGACACTGTAAAGACCTTTATTATAGACAGATTCAAAATACTGTAGCTATTGATAACAGATGTGTATTTTGTGGTTGTAACACAGATACTCTTTATTTTGGGACTGTTCTTATGTCAGAAGATTTTGGAGTGAGTTAGACAATTTTATTTAAAAATAAACTACTATTAATGTTCATTTGAAAGACTGATATTATGTTTTATTTTGATCCAAATTATATGGACCCTGATTTAACTTTCATTGTTAATTTGTTAATTTTTCATGGCAGATTCTTTATCCATAAAATGAAGTGGGTGGAGAGCAAACCCCTCTTCACATTGTATTGCTCTGGATAAGAGCGTCTGCTAAATGACTAAAGTAAAAGTAAAGTATGGCTGCAGTCCCGATATCGGGACCAATATGACAACAGCCAGTCCAAGTGCAGGGCGCCAAATTCAAAAACCAGAAATCTCATAACTAAAGTTCCTCAAACATACATGTGTCTTATATCATTTTAAAGGTAATCGTGTTGTTAATCCCACCAAAGTGTCCGATTTCAAATAGGCTTTTCAGCGAAAGCACTACAAACGATTATGTTAGGTCACCACAAAACCAAAAATAATCACAGCCATTTTTCCCAGCTAAATATAGCTTCACAAAAACCAGAATAGAGATAAAATGAATCACTAACCTTCGATTATTTTCATCAGATGACACTCATAGGACTTCATGTTACACAATACATGCATGTTTTGTTTGATTAAATTCATATTTATATAAAAAAAAACTGAGTTTACATTGAGGCTACAAGATTCACTAAATGCAAAAACATCAACTGTTTTTGCATAGCCCATCGTTTCAACATGAATACTCATCATAAATATAGATGATAATACAAGTTATACACATTGAATTATAGATATACCTCTCCTTAATGCAACCGCTATGTCAGATTTCAAAAAAACTTTACGGAAAAATAATATCACGCTATAATCTGAGACGGCGCTCAAAGTAGCATACCACAGCTGCAAAGATAGCGTCACTATAAACAATAAAATACATGATAAATATTTCATTACCTTTGTTGATCTAGATCAGAAAGCACAGCAGGAATCCCAGGTCCACAATAAATGTTTGTTTTGTTCGAAAAAATCCGTTATTTATGTCCAATTGTTAGCGCGTTTGGTAAACATGTCCAAACGCTAATTCTGGTCAGCTTCATATCGGACAAAAACTTCAAAATGTGATATTACCGGTCGAAGAAACATTTCAAACTAAGTACTGAATCAATCATTAGGATGTTTTTAACATATAGCTTCAATAAAGTTCCAACCGGAGTATTCGTTCTTGTCTGCGTGAGCAATGGAACGTCAGTGGCTTGCATGAAGAAAAGGCATGAGCAGCGAATGGCTGCTTGATGGACACCTGACTGATTCTGCTCTCATTCTCTCCCACAACATCATAGAAGTCTCTTTTGAATTTCTATTGATTGCTGACATCTAGTGGAACCCCTAGGCAGTGCAACCTCAGTCATAACTCAATTGGATTTCTTAAAGGACTCTGGTGAATACAGACAAGCTCAGATTTCTGACTTCCTGTTTTGATTTCAACTCTCTGCCAATATGAGTTCTGTTAATCTCACAGACATAATTCAAACAGTTTTAGAAACTTTGGAGTGTTTTCTATCCAATACTAATAATAATATGCAAATATTAGGAACTATGACTAAGGAGCAGGCCGTTTGAAATGGGCACCTTTCATCCAAGCTACTCAATACTGCCCCTGCAGCCATAATTAAGATATAATTGAAATATTATTTTGAAATGATCAGTAATTGTAAAAACTAAAAAGCAATACGTACCATGAAACGTTTTGACAATGTATCTCGATATGTAATACCTCTGTCTGTTAGGTTTATGTGCTCTTGTTTGTATATTTCTGTTTTTGTATTTGTTTTGTTCAAAATAATAATAATTTAAAAAAAAAAATGTAAAAAGCAGTCAAGCATCCAAGCTAACGTTCTAGCTACTTCCAGACACAATTAAGAGAACAGCTCCCTGAAAATTACTTGCCCTAGCAGAGCTGGTTAGGCTGTTATGTTATCCAGAGCATTGGTGACTACACCTGTGCTGTCAGATTGTCAGAGTAGATAGCCAGAGTGAATTTACCATCTAGTACATCTATCAACAGTTGTTGCAGTGACATTGTATTGAAATGGATACTTGCAGAGTGAAGTATATTGTTAAGACATGTAGCTAGCTAGCTAAACAGTGAACCATAATCCCAACGCATGACGTTACTACCCTGCATGAATCTGCAGGTAGCTAACCAACCAGGTTCAATGTTAGCGAGCTAACAATAGGCTATAACTAGTCAAGCAAATGGCTCTGAGATACGAATAATAAGATCATACTCGTAACGTTAGCTAGCAAACCAGCCAGCTAGCATTAGCTAGCTAACAGGACACATTAACTTGAAATGAAACCACTTTCCATTTGAACGTAAACTTATTTTTTTATCAAAATGCGTTTTTTGGCAGAAATAGACGTGAGTATATGCAATGCCCACTGAAAAATAAGTGGGTATACATTTGACATTTTAGTCATTTAGCAGACACTCTTATCCAGAGCATTTTACAGTTAGTGCATTCATCTAAAGATAGCTAGGTGGGACAACCACATATCACAGTCATAGTAAGTCAAATGTTCTTCAATAAAGTAGCTATCAGCAAAGTCAGAGGTAGTAAGGCATATAAATACGGCATAGACCTGCGTACACCCTCCACTACACCACTGCTAACGACCCCCAGAAACCAGCTAATGTCACACTGTCTATGCTCATTACTCTCTATGAACATCACTTCATTAATTCCATGGCTTGCCAGAATTTAAACATTCTTAACTCATTTCTGGATCAAATGTATTATGTGCCAAGTCAATTCTCTGAGTGCAGGGCTCCGTCTGTGCACGTGTGACTAGGCCTTCTGTAAAGAATCAACCCTCTCTCTTGATCTCTCCCGCTAATCCACCTATCTGGGAACACTTTATTTTGTCCCTCTTTTATGTATATGAATAATTATTTTTCTACCCGTTGGCTGCTGCATTGTCACCTAGTGACTATCAGAGCAAGTAATCTAAAATGAATCCAGCAGAAGAACAGGAGCACATGGATGAATTCCTAACAGGATTTCCACAGTGAAATGCTCCACTATCATAAAATATGGGTGAGCTAATTTAACTAAGTGTGTTTGCATGAGTCCCAGTCGGAATTAAATTATTCTTCCCGATGCAATAAAGGGCAGTGGAAAATATAATCCTGTCATGTTACATGAGCACAAACATAATGAGCACATTATTGTACAGTAGCACTGGCTGTGCTATGGCTATGGCTGCTATCCTATACTGCAGCTGCAGCACTCAAACCGGTGTTAATAACCTCTACTTCCTCAGAATCCCGGGTCCGGGAGCACCCCCACCAGTAAAAAAGCTGACTAGCATAGGCTAGCATAGCGTCACAAGTAAATAGTAGCATCTAAATATCATTAAATCACAAGTCCAAGACACCAGATGAAAGATAAACATCTTGGTAATCAAGCCATCATTTCTGATTTTTAAAATGTTTTACAGGGAAGACACAATATGTAAATCTATTAGCTAACCACGTTAGCAAAAGACTCCACTTTTATTACTCCATCAGTTTTTGACTCCATCAGTAGCTATCACAAATTCGGCCAAATAAAGATATAAATAGCCACTAACCAAGAAACAACCTCATCAGATGACAGTCTGATAACATATTTATTGTATAGCATATGTTTTGTTAGAAAAATGTGCATATTTCAGGTATAAATCATAGTTTACCATTGCAGCCACCATCACAAATCGACTAGAATAACTACAGAGAGCAACGTGTATTACCTAATTACTCATCATAAAACATTTCTTAAAAATACACAGCGTACAGCAATGGAAAGACACAGATCTTGTGAATCCAGACAATATTTCAGATTTTCTAAGTGTTTTACAGCAAAAACACAATATAGCGTTATATTAGCTTAGCACAGTAGCAAACCACACAACAGCATTGATTCCAGCCAAACATAGCGATAACGTATTCACCACCAAAAATATCAATTTTCACTAACCTTCTCAGAATTCTTCAGATGACAGTCCTGTAACATCATATTACACAATGCATATAGAGTTTGTTCGAAAATGTGCATATTTAGCGGCACAAATCGTGCTTATACAATGAGAAAAGTTGCCAAGCTGCCCTAGAAAATGTCGGGCGCCATCTTGGAGAGTCACCTAGTCTAATCAATAAATAATCATTAACTTGACTAAAAAATACAGGGTGGACCGCAATTGAAAGACAAATTAGTTCTTAATGCAATCGCTGAATTACATTTTTAAAATTAACCTTACTGCGCAATACTGGGTGCAATACAGGGTGCGATAGCGCAACGCTACACGGAAAATAATGGCATCTTATACATTTTACTTTTTCAACAGAACAACGAATTATCAGCATAAATAGTACTTACTATTAGCTGAACTCCCATCAGAATCTTGGGAAAGGTGTCCGTTGGCCAAAAGAATCGTTGCTGGGTTGGAGAATGTTTCCTTCGACGTTGCAATTAGCAGTACACAATGGCATTCGAGAGAGAGATACCCAACTCAATACAACGTCAGAAAATGAAATGCCCGAAAATCGCAATATACTGACATAAACTGATATAAATCGGTTTAAAATAACAAGATTATGATGTCTTTAAAGCCTATATCGAATAAAAACAGAGCCGGATATATCTAGTTTCTAAAACCAGAGCTTCTAAAAAGACATTCCAAGACCCTCTCTGCGTCAGCGCGAAGGTCCAAAAGGGTGGACACCTCGGTTCCAATCAATTTATCAACTTTCTGAACTACGTAGAGACTCCATTTCAACTCTCCCTATTCGCTAACAACCAGGGGAAGGCGTATGCAGTGCATCTCAACCAATAGAAGACAGTCAGGGTTATCTACAGGTCTGGGAACAGCAAGCAGATTTCACCATTTTCAAATCCTCATAGGAGAATTGCTCTAAGTCGAGTTCTGTTTCACTTACAGACATAATTCAAACGGTTTTAGAAACTAGAGAGTGTTTTCTATCCAATAGTAATAATAATATGCATATTGTACGAGCAAGAATTGAGTACGAGGCAGTTTAATTTGGATACGAATTTGTGCTATGTCGAAATGGCACCCCCCTAGTGGCAAGAAGTTTTTAAGGTGCAATATTGTGTAAGAAGAAGAACCATAATCTGTCCCAAACAGTAGGCTACACCGTGTTGTAGGCCTGTTGTGGAAACGAGAACACAACCTCCACATTTTAGCATTTGAGATGAATTATAATGGAATCAGAAACACTTTTATTCACCAAGAGGGTAATTCCATCCCGAGTTAAGCGAGCGTAAATTTTACGTAATTTAGTTTTTATGCGCTCTTCTCGCTATGTACTGTATATTCTGACCTTGAATTCAAACATGAGAATAGCGTGCTATTCACCCGCTATTTGTTTGGGGTGGAGATCAAATAAATTAAGGTGTGGCGGAGGTGTGTCTACAGATACACTGTATTCTGACCTTGACTTAATTCCCTAATAATTCCACCACCTTTACGCACGAGGAAACCTAGAATAAGGTCTAGCGAACCTACTGGTTCCATGTGGAAAAAGCATCTACTTTATTTTTTAAATAACACTATTCTCCATGCACTAGGTAAATTATTAATCCGTTTGGATAAGGGAATTGTAAATATAAAATTACACTTATAATGTGTAATTTTGAGACAAATTTGAAATCAGTCATATGGCAGCAAACTGTAACATACCAACATATCAACTTCCCCACAAAAAAAGTTTATGAAATGCTGTGCCATTACGCAGAATTTAAATTTGACGGCCTTTTGACTTACAGGGATGGGCGCTCTAGAATGTATTAATTACAGGCTACTCTGACTTTCTCTGTTTCCTATGTTAAATATTAGCCACTATCAGTATCGACCGTCATTAGGCCTAATAACCACACATATTCAACTGCCAATTTACTGTTAATTCTAACAGTAAATTGGCAGTTGAATATCATTCCATTTAATTACATTGTTTTATTTACCTTCATGTGCTTCCTCTGTAAACACTGTCACGGCCGTGTGGTTGTTGCTGAGGATCATTAGTAAAAGTTGATAAAAAAAAGACATGAAGGCTAATTAAATCGTTATGTTGTGGAGCGCAGACCAAGCCGTAACAGTTTGAACCCGATGCATGGTGCAATACTTGGCTGTGTCATCACACAGTTCCATGGTTAGTGCAGGCAATAGACAAGAATGTAGCCTACTATTGTACACTATTATCCCTATTATAATTATACAGTATGTACACTAATCTTCCAGCATTACCATGGGTTGAAGAACTGTATGGGTCAATTTTCAGAATTAATCAAAGGCTCTTCAAAACAGTTTTTTATTATTCATAAATACTTTCCTAACCCTAAATAATCTACAAGATTAGAGTATATTTAGTATATTTAGATTAGAGTATGGAGGGGCTGAAGAGATGGAGACGAATATGCATATATTTAGATGGCTTTCTTTCATTGATCCCTAATATTCTGAACCTGTTCCCTCCATATATTCTAGTGAGTCTGTCGACAAAATTATAACTTAAAGGAACACCGTATTTAAAGATATGGCTTAAGATACATGTAGGCCTACTGAAAAGCCTTTCTAATGAAAACTCAGAAAATCTGTTGGCCAGCAAGTGGGAGGGTTTTCAGCGGTTGAATGAAATGTATTTCAAGCTAGCAAAGTAGCCACATCTGCACTGTACATTATGAGACTGAATAAAATCTGAATACCAAATACTGAGAAGCGCGTAGGAAAGGCGTAAAAGTCTGAAGCGGCCACCAAGTATATTTACACATACCCAGAATTTGCCATAGTGAGAAAGTGCTGCCAGCAATAGACAATATGCAAACGTAATACAGACACAAGTCCACACAGACATCATACAGGATATACAATATAAACACAGTAAACATACAGTAAAACATGTAACTCTGGATTTGCTGACAACAGTGGTAGTATACAATTTACAGAGGGGCTCTATCTATTTAAGCAGAGGGAGGGATGCTGTGTGGAGAATATATACAGTGTATATACTGTACAGTGTTGTGTGGAGGTGTATTAGAGGTCATGGCAAGGTGCAGTGATCGGCTCAATGCAAAGTCACGTAATCCCTATGAGCCCCATGACCGGTTGATGAGGGCCACAGCATGGGGGAAGAAACTGACCTGAAGTATGTCACTTAGAAGACAGTTGTTGACTCTGGGTTGAGGTTATGGTTAGTTTACGTTGGATTGGGATTTTGTTAACCACTTATGATCTCACAGGATCAGGGCAACAACCGTTATATTGTTCAAATGCTGTTTGTGGTATATCTAAGAGGGTCAATGCTGTCTGATGCATTCTATTCCATTTTTTGTTATTTGTTGATTTCCCAGCTTCTCAGCCTTATATGAGCCTTATTGTTTCCATAAAGCTGGTATACACATGCATTATATCACATTATTTCCTCCAAGATCATCTCTAAAGTTCAGCTTGAGTCAACAAAGCGGTCTGAGAATTTTCAAATAATAATGTCTGTCTGGATCCCTGTCGTAGAATGTCATTTCCTGTAAATGTCATAATGGATGTAAAGAAAATATAAAAGTGTGACAAAGGTGGTAGATGGATTTCTCTTAAAGGTTGGGTGATATACAACTAACAGGAAAAAATGCAGAGCTGGTTCTACAAAGGTTAAGCACATGCGGTATTGACAAACAGCATTTATTTTGCTGCCTGGAGAAAACGACATCGATCTACAACACAATGGCCTCACATTTTAACACAAGGTGAATAACCTGTGAGAAGTCACGTTGAAGTTCACGTGACATTTGTTACTGTAAGACAAAGCTTTACTGGCGTGAGTAAATGTTGTGTTTGTTTGTACAAGCTGGTCTGATAAGCACTATCTGAGCACTCGCATGATGGATTTGTTTTCTGGTACCTGTAGCAACCCCTTCTTCTTTTTGTTCCTAAAATTGCAATCAATTAAAATGCTGTTTAAAACTCATACTTTCTGTTCAAATGACAGGGAATCATTAGAATGAAGTATAATTGCAAAGTTTTGTTTAAACATCCGAAGTTCATGTAATAATTGAATTGAATTGCTTTACCGATTAAATCTGTCTGTGAAAAATGTCTGTCTCTCTCCCTCATGGGTGGCCTTTGTTGTTAGGAGCATGTCGACTAAACTCTAGCCACTTAGGGAGCTCAGTGGCTAAATCAAATCCTTCCTTTTTACCGAGGGCTGGTCTTGTTCTTCTGTGGCAAAGAAGAAGAAGAAGAAGAAAGAACATCAATCTGGCCACATCATCACCCAAGTTAAAGACTGTTCTCTCTGCTACCACACGGCAAGCGGTACCGGAGCGCCAAGTCTAGGACCAAAAGGCTCCTCAACAGCACCTACCCCCAAGCCATAAGACTGCTGAACAATTCATAAAATCGCAACTGGACAATTTACATTGACCCCCCCTGCCCCCTCTCTTTTGTACACTCGCTGTTTGTTTGTTACCTATGTATAGTCACTTCGACCTGTGGCCTTTATAGATTCTGGCGGGAAGGATGACTCTCTTTTAGGTGAACGGCAGGGGTTTCTGACTAATCCATAGTGGGTCAGCATGACAGAGACAACGGCAGGAGTTTCTGACTAATCCATAGTGGGTCAGCATGACAGAGACAACGGCAGGGGTTTCTGACTAATCCATAGTGGGTCAGCATGACAGAGACAACGGCAGAGGTTTCTGACTAATCCATAGTGGGTCAGCATGACAGAGACAACGGCAGGGGTTTCTGACTAATCCATAGTGGGTCAGCATGACAGAGACAACGGCAGAGGTTTCTGACTAATCCATAGTGGGTCAGCATGACAGAGACAACGGCAGGGGTTTCTGACTAATCCATAGTGGGTCAGCATGACAGAGACAACGGCAGAGGTTTCTGACTAATCCATAGTGGGTCAGCATGACAGAGACAACGGCAGAGGTTTCTGACTAATCCATAGTGGGTCAGCATGACAGAGACAACGGCAGGGGTTTCTGACTAATCCATAGTGGGTCAGCATGACAGAGACAACGGCAGAGGTTTCTGACTAATCCATAGTGGGTCAGCATGACAGAGACAACGGCAGGGGTTTCTGACTAATCCATAGTGGGTCAGCATGACAGAGACAACCTATCGAGATATCAGATGTGCCACAGCGAGCAAAGGCTCCCTAAAAAGGTAGAGAAAGACCACCACTGTTCACCATTCATGTCCTGAGGAGGATTTTATAGCCCTGGAAGAGCAGGGTGTCTAGACAGATAGACAAAACATTGTTAGACAAGACTGGTACAGTCTAAGGATGGACCTCAGGTGCCCGGGATGAGGAGACTGTGGGACGTGTACTGTATTAATGTGTGTAAGAGAGATGTAGGTGTGCAAATACAGCTTTTCAAGAAAAGAAAAGAGGTGGGAATATTTTTTATATTTTTTATATAACGTCTGACGTTTTCTTCATAAATGAGAAAAATGGAGAAGAAATGTAGAGGTAATAAAGTTTACATAAACGTGTTATAAGCACAGTTCCACTGTAATTCGTTGGCAACAAGGAGGAAATGAATTGAGATGAAAGGGGTGTATTTATTTCATAGACTAGCTTTTAAAGCAAAATGACATATTTCGATATCTGTTTACTTACTTTGAACTATCCCTTTAAGTCTACATTGAGCACTTTGTCAGATGTTTTTCAAAGAGCCAGAGAAGAACAATACTTCATGTTTGTAAGAGAACTTGAGATTTGTACCACTGGCGTGTCCCTCAAGTATTAATTTAAACTTCTCCGTCTTTCAATTAAAAGGGAAGATTTTATTCATTGCAATCATTTGCCACACTCTCTTTGTTTCGCTATGAATTGGGCAGCAAAACCTATCAATCAATCAGAATTTAAATTAACTTCACCACAGTGAAATATGCTATCAAATTTTGGGCGATGTTCACAAAAGCCATTATTTGTTGTAGAGAATTAATTCAGACGTTCAAAAAAAAAAGAAATCTGCCATTTTATTTGTCAACCATGAATACAGAAAATGACTTCACATTTCTATTATGATAATACTTTTTGTGGAGATGAACTGATTGCCTTAGCCTTAGTTTAATTGCCTCATTGTGAGAGAGAACCTTTTCGATTAATATTCACTCTGAGTTCAGATTTATAGCTATTTAAATCAGAATTATATTAAGCACTTCTGAACACAGACTGCACAGCATTGACCACAGCACTGACCACTGCACTGACCACAGCACTGACTACAGAATGACCAATGCCGAAGACTGAACATTTGCCTGCACTGAGCACTGTTCTGTGTGTTCCCCACCCGCTGTTTGAACTAGGGCAGTACAGTACAGTACAGCACAGTACACCCATGTCATGCCCTGACCTTAGAGATCATTTTTATGTCTCTATTTTGGTTTGGTCAGGGCGTGAGTTGGGGTGGGCATTCTATGTTCTATGTTCTATGTTTTGTATTTCTTTGTTGGTTGGTCGGGTGTGGTTCTCAATCAGAGGCAGCTGTCTATCGTTGTCTCTGATTGAGAACCATACTTAGGTAGCTCTTGCCTACATGGGTTTTGTGGGTAGTTGTTTTCTGTTTTGTGTCTGCACCAGACAGGACTGTTTCGTTTCGTTCACTCTCTTTGTTGTTTGTTGTTGTTTCAGTGTTCAGTTTATTTATTAAATTAAAATTAACACTTACCACGCTGCGTTTTGGTCTTCTCCCTTAGCCAATCGTTACTACCCAAATGTCTAGGTATCAGGGTTGTGGTTGATTCAATCTAGTCAATTCAGGAAGTAAACTGAAACTCCTCCTCAGTTAACTTCCCAAATTGACTGGGTTGAGATGGAATTGACACCAACCCTGGTAGGTACAGTACCATGTAATTGTCTGTGCTCTCTGGTCATCCTGCTGGATGGATGCTGGTGGGGTGTCGTAAACAGGTTTGTTGGTCGGAGGTTGGGGTTGAGACTGGTCTGAGATCAGATGCTGAAATGCATTGTAAACAGGTGTGGTGATGGGGGTTGGGGTTGGGACCAATGATGTATATAAACCCTGGATTGCTGATGCTATGTATTGGCTCATGAGAGGCTTTGAATTCACCGGTCGGCCATATTGGCACTCCTCAGAAAAGCAGTCCTCCGTATAATTGAATGGAATTCTATCGTATTTAGTTTACTTTACATGATTCAAGGACAACATGACATGTTTTTGAGCATTTTGTTGTTGTAGTGGGGAGAGTAGCATTAGCACTTCCTAAAAATCATACTTTAAGGATTTCTTTTCAATATATTTAAAAAATATATATTTTTATGGTTAACTCACATAATACAATTTAAAAGTATGCATTAAGGTGTCTGTAATAGAATAAACGTGCCAAAAACATATCTAGACATTAGTAAATGCATTTCTATAGCTTCCAAAATGTTAGTTTTACTGCGGTGAGGGAAGTGCGGTGGCCTCAACACAGCTTCTGTCAGTCATCTAGTGTATATACTAATCATTGGCTGGGACTGAGATCAGATGCTGAGAGGCATTGTAAACAGGTTTGGTGGTAGGGGTTTGGGGTTAGGACTGGTCTGACATCAGATGCTAAAAGGCATTGTAAACAGGTTTGATGGTGGAGGGTTGGGGTTGGGACTGGGTCTGGTCTGAGATCATTTTCAAACTTTAGCTAAAGGTCACAGTCCAGAGTGAGGATACTCTCCAATACAGACTGGGTTTGTATCACACTGATACTCTGGGATGTGTCCTGCTTACAAACTACTGGATTAGTGCACATTTCAAAGGTCATTCACATAGGCAAAGGTAATTGAGAATGGGAAATCCAAAAGGTCAAAGGTTATCACGGGTCAGAGTTCAACTGTGCTCGTGAATAAAGCCTCTAGATGACAGTTAATGATACTAATCCATTAAATATATGTGGACCCTAATGCACTTTACATTGTGGGGTGTTGCCTGCCTCATCAATCCCTATCCTCAATGTTTTGCACCTTCTATAGTGATACAACGACAACCATGTTGCATCATCACTTTAAGAAGGGGCTGAAATACTTCCCGAGTCACTATTAACATAATGTACCATAAAATACAATTCAATGAAATGCTAAAATAAGGCATGTTTTGTTATACACCAGGGGGAAGTGTCAGCTGATAGCTACAGGATGCTTTATAGCATTTATAAAGCAAGGTGGCTCCTACTCTGACCATATCTCTGCAGTGATATTGACAGTACAATTTATGTGAGTGATTCACTCCTTTGTGTCGGGCATGACCTTTAGTATGGAGTCTTTGTGGTTGCCAGGATACACTCTTTCCTGTGGCAAGCTAAAAAGCGGTGGTGGGTAGAGGGATAACTCATTAAAAAGCAGTCATTTAACTGACATTCCCCAGAGAGACTCCTCTATGAAGTGTAGCCTTCAGTAGCTGCATGTGAACAGATGCTAAACAGGCTAAAACAGAACTGTTTGGTACAACTGTTTTCCTCCTCCCTTCAGCATTTTTTTTGACATTGCAATTGTGTAGTTGTATATGTGAGAACAAGTGAACAATAATTAAGGGTTTATATGGAATGGATAAAAACACTTGCAAAAACAGAGAACTGTAGTTAGAATTTATCCTCTTAAGACTACAGGGCCTGATTTCAGGGACTAGATCTACTGGTAATTACTGATAAAATGTTTACATTACTTTTTATTCGTTTCCCACCGTTTTAAGTAAGAATATAAAGTTCTAGGACACTCAGTGTCTTCTCTGTCAAATAAACAGGTCTTTGGATCCATCCGGTAGTGAACTTTCTTTTACATCGGAGGTACAGTAGTAAAGGTGCATGGGTAAAATCACTGGGGAAGACAAGCCAGGATAAAAAAGCCATATTGCAACCTACACTGCCGTTCAAAAGTTTGGGGTCACTTAGAAATGTCCTTGTTATTGAAAGAAAAGCACATTTTTTGGCCATTAACATAACATAAAATTGATCAGAAATATAGTGTAGACATTGTTAATGTTGTAAATTACTATTGTAGCTGGAAACGGCTGATTTTTGATGGAATATCTACATAGGTGTACAGAGGCCCATTATCAGAAACCATCACTCCTTTGTTCCAAAGGCACGTTGTGTTAGCTAATCCAAGTTGATCATTTTAAAAGGCAAATTGATCATTAGAAAACCCTCTTGCAATTATGTTAGCACAGCTGAAAACTGTTGTGCTGATTAAAGAAGCAATAAAACTGCCATTCTTCAGACGAGTTGAGTATTTGGAGCATCAGCATTTGTGGGTTTGATTACAGGCTCAAAATGGCCAGAAACAAATAACCTTCTTCTGAAACTCGTCAGTCTATTCTTGTTCTGAGAAATTAAGGCCATTCCATGCGAGGAATTGCCAAGAAACTGAAGATCTTGTGTACTACGCTGTGTACTACTCCCTTCACAGAACAGCGCAAACTGTCTCTAACCAGAATAGAAAGACGAGTGGGAGGCCCCGGTGCACAACTGAGCAAGAGGACAAGTACATTAGAGTGTCTAGTTTGAGATACAGACGCCTCACAAGTCCTCAACTGCAGCTTCGTTAAATAGTACACGCAAAACACTAGTCTCAATGTCAACAGTGAAGAGGTGACTCCGGGATGCTGGCCTTCTAGGCAGAGTTCCTCTGTCCAGTGTCTGTTTCTTTTGCCCATCTTAATCTTTTCTTTTTATTGGCCAGTCTGAGATATGGCTTTTTTTTGCAACTCTGCCTATAAGGCCAGCATCCCACAGTCACCTCTTCACTGTTGACATTGAGACTAGTGATTTGCGGGTAGTACACAGTGTTGTAACAGAAATTTAGTTTCTTGGCAATTTCCCGCATGGAATAGACTTCATATCTCAGAACAAGAATAGACTGATGAGTTTCATAAGAAAGTCGTTGTTTCTAGCCATTTTGAGCCTGTAATCAAACCCACAAATGCTGATGCTCTGAAACTCAACTAGTCTCTCATTAATATCACTACTATCACTACCCTCACTACTCTCTCCAATTCCGCTACTATCGCAACTCTCTCTACGCTCATTACTCTCACCAATCACACTACAATCACTTCTCTCACTACAATCACTACTCTCGCTACTATCACTACTCTCACTACTCTCACTACTCTCACTACACTCAATAATATCACTACCATCAACAGTCTCACTACTATCATTACTCTCTACACTCACACGACTATCACTACCCTCACTACTCTCACTAATATCACGACTCTCACTACTATAATTACTCTCACAACACTCGCTACTCTCACGACTCTCTCTACTATCACTACTCTCACTACTATCACACCTATCACTACCCTCACTACTCTCACTACTGTCACTACTGTCACTACTTTCACTACTTTAATTACTATCATTACCCTCACTACTCTCACTACTGTCACTACTTTCACTACTTTAATTACTATCATTACCCTCACCACTCTCACAACTATCACTACCACCACTACTCTCACAACTCACACTACTCGCACAACTCTCACTAATCCTCTGACTACACACACTACTCTCACTAATATCACTACTATCACTGCGATCATTACTCTCACCACTCATACTACACTAATTACTCTCACTATGGTCACTACTCTCACTTCTACCACTACTCTCACTACTCTCACTACTATCACAACTATCACTACTCTCACTACTCTCACAACTCTCACTACTCCTCTCACTGCTATCACCTCTCTCACTACTCTCACTACTCTCACTACAATCACTAATCTCACTACAATCACTGCTCTCACAACTATCACTACCAATACTACTCTCACTAATGTCATTACTCTCATTTTTATCACTGCTATCACTAGCCTCACTACTCTCACTAATATCCCTACTCTCACTACTCTCAATACAATCACTACTCTCACTAATCTCACTATAATGAATACTATCACTACTATCACTACTCTTACTACTAATGCTACTCTCACTACTGTCATTACTCTCAACACTCTCACGACTACGAAGACACTCACTACTATCATTACTTTAACTACTATCACTAAACTCACTACCCTCACTACTCTCACTACTATCACCACTCACACTACACTCATTATTCTCACTACTCTCACTTCTATCACTACTCTCACAACTATCACTACTCTCACAACTTTCACTACTCCTCTCATTACTATCACTACTCTCACTACTATCACTACTATCAATACTCTTATTACTATCATTACCCTCACCACTATAACTACAATCACTACTCTCACTAATATCACTACTCTCACTAAAACTACTACACTCACTTCCCTACTACTCTCACTAATATCACGGCTCTCACTACTCTCAGTACAATCACTACTCTCACGACTCTCACTACTATCACTACTCCCATTACTATCATTACTCTGACCACTCACCAATCCCACTACTATCACTACTCTAATTACAATCACTACTCGCACTACCCTCTCTACTCTCACTAATGTCACTACCATCACTACTCTCACTACTATAACTACTATCACTCTCTCACAAGTATCACTACTCCTCAAACTACTCACACTACTATCACTACTATCACTCTCTCCGCTCTCCCCACTTTCACTTTTCTCACTCCTATCACTACTCTAACTACTATCACTAAACGCAGTACCCTCACTACTCTCACGATATCACCACTATAACTACAATCACTACTCTCACTAATATCACTACTCTCACTACTCTCACTAAAACTACTACACTCACTTCCCTACTACTCTCACTAATATCACGGCTCTCACTACTCTCAGTACAATCACTACTCTCACGACTCTCACAACAATCACTACTATCACTACTCTCACTACTATCACTACTCCCATTACTATCATTACTCTGACCACTCACCAATCCCACTACTATCACTACTCTAATTACAATCACTACTCGCACTACCCTCTCTACTCTCACTAATGTCACTACCATCACTACTCTCACTACTATAACTACTATCACTCTCTCACAAGTATCACTACTCCTCAAACTACTCACACTACTATCACTACTATCACTCTCTCCGCTCTCCCCACTTTCACTTTTCTCACTCCTATCACTACTCTAACTACTATCACTAAACGCAGTACCCTCACTACTCTCACGATATAAGAATCAATAACAATCACCACTCACACTACACTCATTGATCTCACTACTCTCACTACTCTTACTACTATCACTACTCCCACTACTCTCAATACTATCACTACTCTCACTACCCTCACGACTACCACTGCTCTCAGAACTATCACTACTCCTCTCACTACTATCACCACTCTCACTAATATCACTATTATCAATACTCTCATTACTGTCATTACCCTCACCACTCTCACCACTATCACTACCATCACTACTCTCACTAATATCACTACTCTCACTTCTATTACTACAATCACTACCCTCACTACTCTCACTACTCTCAGTACAATCACTACTCTCACTACTCTCACTACAATCACTACTATCACTACTCTCACGACTTTCACTACTCTAACTACTATCACTACTCTCTTTACCCTCACTACTCTCACTAATGTCACTACTGTCACAACTCTCAATACCATCACTACGATCACTAATCTTACTACTATCAAACTTAAAATGTCTCCGGAAGAAATGGCAGCAATTTTACGGTCGCCCAACCAAATGTGCTATTATGTGAGTTTTTTTCGTGTTATTTGTAACTTATTTCATACATAATGTTTCTGCAACCGTATCTTACGTCAAAAAAGAGCTTCTGGATATCAGGACAGCGATCACTCACCTCAGATTATACAAAGATTTTTTCTTCAACAAGCAAGACGCACAGGACATTCTCCAAACACCCGACATGGGCAACATCCCCCGTTATTTGCAAGAGGAAGAAACGCAGCTACAGGGGACACAGAGCGGGATGCCTTGTGAGGACCTGCAGAAGGCGAGTGGGAAAGCTGCCGTTAGCATCAATATTAATCGCCAACGTGCAATCATTGGACAATAAATTAGATGAGGTACGATCACGAATATCCTACCAACGGGGCATCAGAAACTGTAATATCCTATGTTTCACGGAATCGTGGCTGAATGACGACATGGATATTCAGCTAGCTGGATATACGCTGCACCGGCAATATAGAACAGCACACTCCGGTAAGACGAGGGAGGACGGTCTGTGCATATTTCTAAACAACAGCTGGTGCACGAAATTTGAGGAAGTCTCTAGATTTTGCTCGCCTGAAGTAGAGTATATTGTGATAAATTGCAGGCCACACTACTTGCCTAGAGAGTTTTCAGCTATACTTTTCGTGGCTGTTTATTTACCACCACAGACAGATGCTGGCACTAAGACCGCACTCAGTCAGCTGTATAAGGAAATAAGCAAACTGGAAACAACTCACCCAGAGGTGGCGCTCCTAGTGGTCGGAGACTTTAATGCAGGGAAACTTAAATCAGTTCTACCAAATTTATATCAACATATTAAATGTGCAACCAGAGGGTAAAGAATTCTAGATCACCTGTACTCCACACACAGAGACGCGTGCAAAGCTCTCCCTCGCACTCCATTTGGTAAATCCAACCACAACTCTATCCTCGTGATTTCTGCTTACAAGCAAAAATTAAAGCAGGAAGCACCAGTGACTCGGTCTATAAAAAAGTGGTCAGATGAAGCAGATGCTAAACTACAGGACTGTTTTGCTATCACAGACTGGAACATGTTCCGGGATTCTTCCGATGGCATTGAGTACACCACATCAGTCACTGGCTTTATCAATAAGTGCATCGATGGCGTCGTCCCCACAGTGACTGCACGTACATACCCCAACCAGAAGCCATAGATTACAGGAAACATTCGCACTGAGCTAAAGGGCAGAGCTGCCGCTTTCAAGGTGCGGGACTCTAACCCGGAAGCTTACAAGAAATCCTGATATGCCCTGCGACGTACCATCAAACAGGCAAAGCGTCAATACAGGGCAAAGATTGAATCATACTACACCGGCTCTGACGCTCGTCTTATGTGGCAGGGCTTGCAAACTATTACAGACTGCAAAGGGAAGCACAGCCGCGAGCTGCCCAGTGACACGGGCCTACCAGACGAGCTAAATCACTTCTATGCTCGCTTCGAGGCAAGCAACACTGAGGCATGCATGAGAGCATCAGCTGTTCCGGACAACTATGTGATCACTCTCTCAGTAGCCGACTTGAGTAAGACATTTAAACAGGTCAACATTCACAACTCGCACAACTCTCACTAATCCTCTCACTACCCTCACTACTCTCACTAATATCACTACTCTCACAACAATCATTACTCTCACGACTCACACTACACTAATAACTATCACTTCAATCACTACTCTCACTTCTATCACTACTCTCACTAGTCTCACTACTTTCACTACTCTCACAACTCTCACTAATCCTCTCACTACTATCACCACTCTCACCACTATCACGAATATCACTACTCTCACCACTATCACTACCCTCACCACTCTCACTTCTTTCACTTTTCTCACTACTCTCACTACTCTCACGACTCTCACTACTATCACTACTCTCACAATTCTCACCACTATCACTACTCTCACTACTATCACTACTCTAACAACTTTCACTAAACTCACTTCACTCACTATTCTCACAGATATCACTACTCTTACCACACACACTACACTCATTACTCTCACTACTCTCACAATTCTCACTACTCTCACTTGTATCACTTCTCTCACTACTCTCACTACTCTCACTACTCTCACGACTCTCACTACTATCACTACTCTCACAATTCTCACAACTCTCACTACTCCTCTCACTACTATCACCACTCTCACAACTATCATGAATATCACAACTCTCAATACTCTGACTACTCTCACTACTCTCACTACTCCTCTCACTACTATCACCACTCTTACTTCTATCACTTCTCTCATTACTATCACTACTATCACTACTCTCACTTCTCTCCCCACCCTCACTACTCTCAGTACTCTCAGTACTCTCACTACTATTATTACTCGAATTCCTGTCACTAATATCACTAAACTCACTACTCTCTCTACTCGCACTAATATCATTACTATCACTACTATCACTACTCTCACTACTATCACTACTCACTCTACTATCACTACTATCACTACTCTCACCACTATCACTACCATCACTACTCACACTAATATCACTACTCTCACTACAATCACTGCTATCACTATTCGCACTGCTGTCATTATTCTCACCACTCTCACCCCTCTCACTACTATCACTACTCTAACAACTTTCACTAAACTCACTACACTCACTATTCTCACAGATATCACTAATATTACCACACACACTACACTCATTACTCTCACTACTCTCACAATTCTCACTACTCTCACTTCTATCACTTCTCTCACTACTCTCACAACTCTCACAACTATCACTACTCCTCTCACTACTATCACCACTCTCACTACTCTCACAACTATCATGAATATCACAACTCTCAATACTCTGACTACTCTTACTACTCTCACTTCTATCACTACTCTCACTACTCTCACTACTCCTCTCACTACTATCATCACTCTCACTTCTATCACTTCTCTCATTACTATCACTACTATCACTACTCTCACTTCTCTCACTACTCTCCCCACCCTACCTACTCTCAGTACTCTCAGTACTCTCACTACTATTATTACTCCTGTCACTAATATCACTAAACTCACTACTCTCTCTACTTGCACTACTATCATTACTCTCACCACTCTCACTACTATCATTACTCTCACGACTATCACTACTCGTTCTACTATCACTACTATCACTACCCTCACCACTATCACTACCATCACTACTCACACTAATATCACTACTCTCACTACAATCACTGCTATCACTACTCGCACTGCTGTCATTATTCTCACCACTCTCACCCCTCTCACTACTATCACTACTCTAACAACTGTCACAACTCTCACTACTATCCAAGATGGCGTAGCAGTCAGACGTCTTTGTCTTGTCTCGTCCCATGTATATATCTTTTTATATATTTTTCTTTGCATTCTTTTTAATATTTTTCCTAAACCTCAACTTCAAAATACTCTCCTGCAACCCGCCTCACCCAATGTGGTGTGAATCTGTGTTTTTTTCTAAAGTATTTCTATTTACCCCCGAACTGGAACAGCTCAACTGAACATAGCTAGCTAACTAGCCACCAGCTATCAGTCAGCTAACCACTGCTAGCAGTCATCAGCTAACCTTTAGCTCAGAAAGCTCTCGCCAGTTTGTACAACTCGTTTAAAACCAAAGCATACCGGACCTATTTTTCTCTCCATATCCCCGGATTCCAACCGCCACCTCTGAACCTTTTCGTCTGATTCATCGCAGCTAGTTAACCGCAACCCGGGTTCACTACTCCTCGCTAACGTTTCCGTCCCGTAGCAAGCACCAACTAGCCAGGAGCTAGCCCATGCTAGCCCACTCCTCGGCTACAATATCCGGACCCCTTCTACTGCCGGTACGGGGCACGGAACCACGCCAATCCTTCACGACTGGAATACCGACATAATCTGCCCGAAGATCCCAACAGGCCCCTCAGGTGCGACGTCCCCCGAAGGCCCATTCTGCTAACCGCGGCCTGCTAGCTGTCTAGAGCATATTGGACTGTTAGCTGATCCACCGGACAGTTTCTTGGACCACTATACCCATTTTGCCAATTGGACTTGGACCCCTCTGCTACTTGGAACCCTACTATTCCACGACTGGTCTATCGACGTCACCGCACGAGGAAGTAACGATGTAGCGATGTCCCTCTAAGGCGCTTATGCTAGCTTGCTAGCCCCGGCCTGCTAACTGCTAGCTTGCTAGCCCCGGCCTGCTAACTGCTAGCTTGCTATCCCCGGCCTGCTAACTGTCTGAATCGCCGTGTCCACAGCCAGCCCAACCACTCACTGGACCCATACCATCACTTGGCTACTCATGCCTCTCCCTAATATCAATATGCCTTGTCCATTACTGTCCTGGTTAGTGATTACTGTCTTATTTCACTGTAGAGCCTCTAGCCCTGCTCAATATGCCTTAACCAACCATGTTGTTCCACCTCCCACATATGCGATGACATCACCTGGTTTAAACGTCTCTAGAAACTATATCTCTCTCATCATTACTCAACGCCTAGGTTTACCTCCAATGTACTCAATTCCTACCATACCTTTGTCTAGACATTATGGCTTGAATCTATGCTATCGTGCCCAGAAACCTGCTCCCTCTACTCTCTGTTCCGAACGTGCTAGACGGCCAGTTCTTATAGCCTTTAGCCGTACCCTTATCCTACTTCTCCTCAGTTCCTCTGGTGATGTAGAGGTTAATCCAGGACCTGCAGTGCCTAGCTCCACTCCTACTCCCCAGGTGCTCTCATTTGTTGGCTTCTGTAACCGTAAAAGCCTTGGTTTCATGCATGTTAACATTAGAAGCCTACTCCCTAAATTTGCTTTATTCACTGCTTTAGCACATTCTTCCAACCCGGATGTCTTAGCCGTGTCTGAATCCTGGCTTAGGAAAACCACCAAAAACCCAGAAATTTCCATCCCTAACTATTGTAACTGACAGTTAGACTTACAGGTTATGTCGTTGTTTTGTGTTTGAATTGTTTACGTGTCCGCTGTGCGGGGAAATGATAAGACAAGCGGAACTACGTAGCTAATAACTGTTGTAACGGGGATCCTTATTGTAGCAACACACTTTTGGAGGGAAGGCAATCCCGCGCTGTGTTAGCTAAGTTTTCATGTCATCGGGTGTAGTTCATAAAGTTTGAAGCGTATATGTTAGGATGGTAACGTTATAATAATTAAGGATGAAGCGTGAATTCATGCCAGGAATAATAAGTGTGAAGTTTGATTTCCTCCCTTCTGTAATAAGCAGCCAATGAGGTATTTTTCCTTTATTCATGTGTTTAATCTAATACTGTTATAGCGCCGGCTAAACTGTTTATGTATGTAAGCACTTCAGAGTTATACCAAGCTAATAAGTCACTCGTAAGATAAGGTTGTAAGAGTGTGCTTAACTGTATTTTTCATTTACTTTATAGTTCTCACGGAAGGTGATAATTCTGACTAAATCTACAGAATAAAGCCGCCAGTTAAAATCAAGGAACGGTTGTGCTCGTGGTTACTGGAGGGAGCTACAGTGAGAACTCAATGCTCTTCACGAGCAAGAGAGAAAGAAGAATCTTACCCAGCTGTAAAACGTCTACAAGATTCCCAAATCCTGGTAGGCCCTGTCATCTGCCAGATAAGAGTTTTGCACCTACCTGCAACCTAAGAAGAAAATCTCCACATAAGGAAGCATCGTGAGGCAACATAAGGTCAAGACTAACAGGAAAGTCAGACACGCAAGTACAAGTCAAGGTGTTTGAAGGTGGTCCTAGCCTTGTGAACAGCTAATAAGAGACTTTAAGATTACAATTCGTAAGGACTGGAAATAGTTGTGTATTTCAAGAGGCTGGTATTATGCATTTGTTCTTTCTATCTTAATGTATCGCTGGTATGTGTATTACTGGAAAAATATTCTTTGATACTTACTAAAAAAATATATATATAAAAAAAAGGGATATATATATATATATATAGTTACAAAACATTAAGGGTCAGCGTACACCTATTAATTCTATTTTCACCTGTAAGTTAATAGTGTAATTGTTTGGTAAGGTGTTTGTTCAAGCCTTTGTTACAAGCATTATACATGTTTATACCGCGTACTAAGGTTTAAATTACAGTGAATTAGAGTATAAATTACCTACTCACTTATCCAAACATTACCTAGAATTGATTTGATTTAGAATGTCAGAAAGAGGTAGTTTCACTAAAGGTGATAGAGATGGGGTAGGTCAAGTTGAGCAGCTGCAGCAACACCTCGCAAACTTCAAGCCTTCATCAGAACAAACAGAGCAGCAGGAAGAGGCCCAGACTGGTGTGGAGTCACGTCTGCCAGCGAATGATGATACAGAGGCTGATAATGAGATATCACAACAAGAGCCACGAAAAGGTGAGAGGGTCCGCAGGTTAACTGAAAAGGGCAGAGAACTGCGCGACGAAAGGTGGAGACAGCTCGAACATCGTTTCAGGGGCAGCTATGAGAAGTGGAAGGCTCTGGTAAAGGAAGCAAAACAGTCACTGACAGGCTGTTGCTCTGAAGACCTACTAGAAGACCTCTTAAACAAGATTAGTCATACCTCTACAGAACTAAACCTTGTCTATGTAAATTTGCGTCAAATCGACATTCCCGACGACGATATAAGACGCAGAGTTGATACTTGTGAAGCAGTTACAATGTCTATTATCAAGACTGTAAGGTGTCATTTAAAAGGCAGGGAAGAAGGTCAAAGTAACCAGATAGGCCTCCCGGGTGGCGCAGTGGTCTAGGGCACTGCATCGCAGTGCTAACTGCGCCACCAGAGTCTCTGGGTTCGCGCCCAGGCTCTGTCGCAGCCGGCCGCGACCGGGAGGTCCGTGGGGCGACGCACAATTGGCATAGCGTCGTCCGGGTTAGGGAGGGTTTGGCCGGTAGGGATATCCTTGTCTCATCGCGCTCCAGCGACTCCTGTGGCGGGCCGGGCGCAGTGCGCGCTAACCAAGGGGGCCAGGTACACGGTGTTTCCTCCGACACATTGGTGCGGCTGGCTTCCGGGTTGGAGGCGCGCTGTGTTAAGAAGCAGTGCGGCTTGGTTGGGTTGTGCTTCGGAGGACGCATGGCTTTCGATCTTCGTCTCTCCCGAGCCCGTACGGGAGTTGTAGCGATGAGACAAGATAGTAATTACTAGCGATTGGATACCACGAAAATTGGGGAGAAAATGGGAGAAAAAAAAAAAAAAAAAAAAAAAAAAAAAAAAGTAACCAGATAGAACTGAACTGGAAGGACAGCAATTCCTTGTGCGTGTCCGAACTCTCACATAAGTCAAGTCTCAACTATCAGCCCTCAAGTGCTTCCTCCCAGTCTCAAAGCAACTCAAAGGTCAACTCCAGACGCTCAAGCGTGTCATCTGTCAAGAGACAAGAGGCTGCGGCGGAAGTTGCTGCTAACCAAGCAGCTTTAGAAGTAATGGTTAAGCAAGAACGCCAACTAGAAGAGCTTCAGAGACTCGAAGATGAAGATAAGAAGAGGACAGCGGAGCAAGAAGCTGAGGCTGTGAAACGCAGCTTAGAAGAAGCTAGGCTGCGAGTCAAGTTAGAGGTAGAAAATGCTGCCAGACGAAGGACGCTAGAAGACAAGCGTAGAGAGTTAGAGCGCCTAGAAGTGCTCAAGAAACTAAATGCTGCCAAGGCGCGGATGCAAGTGTATGAGCAAGATGAAAACTCAGAGGACGAGAAGAGAGAACTACTCTCTAACTGCAAATCTGTGAAAGAAGTCATGCACAGAAGTGGGTCATTTCACAGTCTCTCACCACAACATGTTGTGACAAGCACACAACAAGAAGATGGCACCAAGACCATGTTCAGGTTACTAGCGGAATCAATCAGTGAAAGCCGCCTCCCCATACCAGAACCAGTAACATTCAATGGAGAACCACTCTCGTTCACTGACTGGAAGGTCTCTTTCAGACTCTGATAGATAGGAAGAACATACCAGCAACTGAGAAGATATATTACTTAAGAAAATATGTCGGTGGGCCTGCCAAGAAAGCCATCGAAAGTTACTTTATGTTAGGAACAGAGTCAGCCTACCATGCTGCGTGGACCATTCTTGAAGAAAGGTACGGAAACAAATTCCTCATCGCCAAGTCCTTCAGAGATAAGCTCAATGCATGGCCTAAGATAGGATCCGAGGACAGTCTTGAACTTAGAGACCTTGTAGACTTTCTTCGCAGCTGTGAGGCTGCTATGTCTCAGAATAAGGGCCTGGAGGTGCTTAAAACCTGTTGATGATAGGGGGCGCTATTTACACTTTGGGGGAAAATCGTTCCCAATTTAAACGGCCTCGTACTCAATTCTTGCTCGTACAATATGCATATTATTATTACTATTGGATAGAAAACACTCTCTAGTTTCTAAAACCGTTTGAATTATTTCTCTGAGTGAAACAGAACTCATTCTGCAGCACTTTTCCTGTCAGGGAGTGAGATTTCAGAAATCGAGGTCCCTGTTCTGAGGCCAGTTTATAAGTCCCCATGTAAGCCATCGGGCTACATGCACTGCATACGTCTTCCTCTAGATGTCAGTAAGCGGGGAGAATTTGAATGGAGTGGATTGCGCAATCTGGGCCCTATATATAGACTGTGGAACGGAAGTACCGTCCTTTTCAACGGTGCGCTTGACGCATGAAGACATCACAATGGCGTCCTGCAAACGCTTTCGTTTTAGTAGTTCTATATCTCCGGTCATGTTTTTATTCGTTATAGGTGTTAAAGACATCATAAGGTAGTTAATTTAAACCGACTTATAGCAGTTTATAGCAGTTTATTGCGATTTTCTGGGATTTCTTTGTCATGCGCATTCACGAGTTGGACACTTCTCCAGTTGGTGGCTAACATTAGCGGCTATTTCGACCGGACAAGAGGACATCTTTCAACCCAAAGACGATTGTTCTGGAGAAAGGACACCTTGCCCAAGATTCTGATGGAAGCTCAGCTAATAGTAAGCAGTCTTTATGCTGTTAATTCGTACTTATGTTGACAAATGTCAGATAATAATTCCGCCATGAATTATGGTGCGGTCTCGCTTTAGCGCACGCTGTATGCTTGAAGTAACGTTAATTTTAAAAATGTAACCCAGCGATTGCATTAAGAACTAATTTGTCTTTCAATTGCTGTCCAACCTGTATTTTTTAGTAAAGTTTTGGAATAGTTACTGATTAGAATAGGTGCCTCTTCAAAGATTTCTCCTGCCATTTTCTGGGCAGCTTTGCTACTTTTCTCATTGTATAACCACGATTTGTGCCGCTAAATATGCACATTTTCGAACAAACTCTATATGCATTGTGTAATATAATGTTATAGGACTGTCATCTGAAGAATTCTGAGAAGGTTAGTGAAAAAATTAATATCTTTTGGTGGTTTATACGTAATCGCTATGTTTGGCTTGAATCAATGCGGTTGTGATGTTTGCTATTGTGGTATGCTAATATAACGCTATATTGTGTTTTCGCTGTAAAACACTTAGAACATCTGAAATATTGTCTGGATTCACGAGATCTGTGTCTTTCATTTGCTGTACGCTGTGTATTTTTAAGAAATGTTTTATGATGAGTATTTAGTTATTCCACGTTGGTCTCTATAATTGCTCTGGCTGCTTCGGTGCTATTTTTGACGGTAGCTGTGATGGTAGCTGCAATGTAAAACTGATTTATACCTCAAATATGCACATTTTTCGAACAAAACATAGATTTATTGTGTAACATGTTATATGACTGTCTTGGTTAGTTTGGTTGGTTCTTGGTTAGTTAGGTTGGCTTTGTGCATGCTACCTGTGCTGTGAAAAATGTCTGTCCTTCTTTGTATTTGGTGGTGAGCTAACATAAATATACGTGCTGTTTTCGCTGTAAAACATTTAAAAAATCGGACATGTTGACTGGATTCACAAGATGTGTATCTTTCATTTGCTGTATTGGACTTGTTAATGTGTGAAAGTTAAATATTTCTAAAAAATATTTTTTGAATTTCGCGCTCTGCCTTTTCAGTGGAATGTGGGAGGAGTTCCGCTAGCGGAACGCCTGGGCGAGACAGGTTAACCTTTCACAAACCTCAACCCCGTATCCGGGATCACCCCCCACCCCCCCCACACTGATTAGCATCGCTAGCATAGCGTCACAATTAAATAGTAGCATCTAAATATCATTAAATCACAAGTCCAAGATACCAAATGAAAGATACAGATCTTGTGAATAAAGCCACCATTTCAGATTTTTAAAATGTTTTACAGGGAAGACAAAATATGTAAATCTATTAGCTAACCACGTTAGCAAAAGACACCACTTTTCTAACTCCATCAGTTTCTTACTCCATCAGGTGCTATCACCAATTCGGCCAAATAAAGATATTGATAGCCACTAACCAAGAAAAAACCTCATCAGATGACAGTCTGATAACATATTTATTGTATAGGATAGGTTTTGTTAGAAAAATGTGCATATTTCAGGTAGAAATCATAGTTTACAATTGCACCCACCATCACAACTCGACTAGAATAAATACAGAGAGCAACGTGTATTACCTAATTACTAATCATAAAACATTTCTTAAAAATACACAGCTCACAGCAATGGAAAGACACAGATCTTGTGAATTCAGACAATATTTCAGATGTTCTAAGTGTTTTACAGCGAAAACACAATAAATCGTTATATTAGCATACCACATGTGCAAACGTTACCCGAGCATTGATTCAAGCCAAAGAGAGCGATAACGTAATCATCGCCAAAATATATTAATTTTTTCACTAACCTTCTCAGAATTCTTCCGATGACACTCCTGTAACATCATATTACAACATACATATAGAGTTTGTTCGAAAATGTGCATATTTAGCCACAAAAAAACGTGGTTATACAATGACAATACTAGCAAAACTAGCCTGAAAATGTCGGGCGCCATTTTGGACAGTGATCTGGCGTAATGAATAACTAATCGTAAACTTTACTAAAAAATATAGGGTGGACAGCAATCGAAAGACAAATGAGTTCTTAATGCAATCGCTGAATTACATTTCTAAAATTATCCTTACTGTGCAATACAGGGTTCGCCAAGCGAAGCTATACCAAAAAAAATGGCGGAATATGCGTTTAAAATTTTTCGACAGAACAACGATTTATCATCTTAAATATTTCTTACTATGAGGTGATCTTCCATCAGAATCTTGGGCAATGTATCCTTTCTTGGGTCTAATCTTCTTTTGGTCGAAAGATGTCCTCTTGTCCGTCGAAATGCCCACTAACGTTCGACCGGGACCCCGAAACGTGCCCGGCGCTTCAAAGTGCATCACAAAGCAATGCCTCAAAATCGCACTAAACGGATATAAATTGCTATAAAACGATTTAAATTAACTACCTTATGATGTTTTTAACACCTATAACGAGTAAAAACATGACCGGCGATTTAGAAGTGGCTAAACAATAGCTTGGAAAGAGAGCAGGTCCGACGTCCATCGTGCGTCAGGCGCAGGGAGCAAAAGAACGGTACATCCGGTCTTTGGCCTTTTATACAGGCCCTGATTGCGCAATCGACTCCATTCAAATTGTCACCACTTACTGACATCTAGAGGAAGGCGTGGGCAGTGTTTGTATCCTCATAGCATTTACAGGGACATTAAAACTGACCTGGGACCAGAGGCCAAGATTTCTGAAATCTCACTCCATATCAGGAAAAGTGCTGTAGAATGAGTTCTGTTCCACTCAGAGACATAATTCAAACGGCTATAGAAACTAGAGAGTGTTTTCTATCCAATAATAACAATAATATGCATATTGTACGAGCAAGAATTGAGTACTAGGCAGTTTAATCTGTAGAGCAAATTATGCTAATGCGAAACAGCACCCCCTATAGTGGCAAGAAGTTTTAATGACTGTAATGAAAACCAAAAGATCCTCGCTAAACTTCCAGATTGGCTAACTTCAAGATGGAATAGAAAGGTCGTAGACATCTTAGAAGAAACTGAGACCTTTCCAAGCTTCAGTCAGTTTGTGAAGTTTCTCACGAGAGAAACAAAGATCGCTTGCAATCCTGTAACATCCCTTCATGCTTTGCAATCAAGCGAAGATGGAAAACCTAAGACACCAAGGATTCAAAGCCCCGGAGCAAGGGTGTTAGCAACTAACTCTGATGAGAAAGATACTGTTACTAGTTGTGTCTTCTGTGAGAAGTCAGGTCACAGTCTCCACAAATGCTGTAAGTTCATGGATAAGCCCACCACAGAGCGACAGAAGTTTGTTCAAGAGAATAAATTGTGCTTTGGCTGTTTAAGGCCTGGGCATCACTCGAAATATTGTGATAACAGGAACACCTGCGACACGTGTCAGAGGAGGCATCCATCCTGCCTGCACGAAGATCGTACTAAAGAAAGGTTAAGGGATAGGAAGACAGAGCCCCCACAAGATAAGGGGACAAGAGCGTCAAGTGAGGCCATATCCAACAGAGTCGTAAGGGACATTAACAACACTCACACCTCCACAATCATTCCAGTATGGGTGTCAACCACAAGCGAGCCAGATCGTGAAGTTCTTGTGTATGCACTTCTTGACACCCAGAGCGACACCACCTTTATCCTTGAAGAGACAACAAACGCTCTCAATACAAGGAAGGAGCCAGTCCAACTGAAACTCTCTACAATGGCTTCAAGGAATACCATTGTGCCCTGCCAGAAGCTGTCTGGTTTGCAGGTTAGAGGGTTTTACTTGGAGAAGAAAATCCCTCTGCCAACGACTTACTCGAGAGAGTTTATTCCTGCAAACAGAGATCATATTCCTACTCCAGAGACTGCAAGAGCATGGTCTCATCTTGAACACATTGCAGAGGAGATTGCTCCTCAACAGAGCTGTGATGTCGGTCTCTTAATTGGCTACAACTGCTTTCTCCTTCCAAGAGAAATTGTGTCTGGTAAGGAAAATCAGCCTTTTGCTCAGAGAACAGACCTTGGCTGGAGCATAGTCGGCTATGGAAACCCATGTATCGACCATGGCGACGCTATTGGAGTGAGTCATCGGGTTATCGTTAGACAGGTGATGCCAAGCCTTCAATCTTCTTCCAACGTCACAAATCAAGTACACTATGTTAGTAGAACACGCGTAAGAGAGGTAATCACAGCACTGGACATTATCAAGACGCTTGAATCCGACTTCAACGAGAGAACTGCAGAAGAGGACCTCATATCTCAAGAGGATATCCGGTTCCTGACAAAAATGAAAGCGGGAATCAGACGCAAGGACAATGGACATTATGAGATGCCGCTGCCGTTTAAGGAAGAAAGACCCAACCTGCCGAACAGTAAAACATGTGCAGTTCACCGTCTCAAGTGCCTGGAAAGGAGGCTAAGGAGAGACAAGCAGTACTACAAGGACTACACAGCATTCATGGAAGAGACCATAGCTTGTGGAGATGCTGAGAAGGTCTCCAAAGAGGAAATTAACAAGCATCCAGCATGGTACATCCCGCACCATGGGGTTTATCACCCACAAAAGCCTGGGAAGATACGAGTCGTCTTTGACTGCTCAGCTAAGTTTCGAGAGACGTCCTTGAATGACCATCTCCTTACCGGTCCAGAGTTGACAAACACATTGCTGGGCGTCCTTTGTCGTTTTCGTAAGGGTCCAGTTGCAATCATGTGTGATGTAGAGCGCATGTTCCACCAGTTTCATGTGAAAGCAGAAGACCAAGATTATCTACGGTTCCTTTGGTGGGAGAACGGAGATCTAGAGTCTCAACCCTCAGTGTATCGTATGAAGGTCCATTTTTTTCGGCGCAGCTTCATCTCCTGGTTGCGCCAACTATGGTCTCAAACATCTTGCTGCCGAAGAACGAGGAAGCTTCAGCGAGAAGTATATCCAGTTCATAGAAAGGAACTTTTATGTTGATGATGGGTTGACGAGCGTATCGTCTGAAGCTGAAGCGGCCCAGCTGGTGAAAGAAGCAAGAGAGCTTTGCAGCATCGGCAAACTCCGGTTGCACAAGTTTATCTCTAACAGCAAGGAAGTTATAGCCACAATTCCCAAGGAAGAACGTGCCGAGGGTACCAAAGACCTGGATATGGCTCTGGGTGAACCACACATGGAGAGAGCGCTTGGTGTACTGTGGTGTGTCGCATCAGACGAGATCCAATTTAGAGTAGTTGTCAAGGAACGCCCACTCACAAGAAGAGGAGTATTGTCTACAGTAGCCTCTGTATATGATCCGCTTGGGTTTGTGGCACCCTTTGTCCTGGCAGGGAAGCAGATCGTGCAGCAGATGTGTCGTGACAAGATCGACTGGGATGACCCCCTTCCAGCTGACCTACGTTCCCAGTGGGAATTCTGGCTCCAATGTCTACAAATCTTGTCTGAAGTAAGGATTCAACGAGCCTACTTGCCATCAAGTTTCAAGGAGGTGCAGAGTTGTGAGCTCCATCACTTCTCCGACGCTAGTACCTCAGGTTATGGAGAGTGCTCATACCTCAGAACAATCAACACAGACAGAAATGGAATAAAGACAGAAGAAACGCAAGGATTAATGACATTGTCATCTTGCAAGATGATACTGCACCACGCAACCAGTGGAAATTGGCAAAAGTTACATAAGTGTACCCGAGACAGGATGGCCGGGTGAGAAGATTCAAGTTACTGATCAGCGACTCAACCCTGGATGAGAGAGGTAAACGCATCACCAAACCCACCTATCTGGAGAGGCCCATCCATAAGACAGTCACCCTCCTGGAAGCCGATCAAGAAACCTGCAGACCCCTTTCACAGAAATCACCGGTGATTGGTGGGAGTGTAACTGACAGTTAGACTTACAGGTTATGTCGTTGTTTTGTGTTTGAATTGTTTACGTGTCCGCTGTGCGGGGAAATGATAAGACAAGCGGAACTACGTAGCTAATAACTGTTGTAACGGGGATCCTTATTGTAGCAACACACTTTTGGAGGGAAGGCAATCCCGCGCTGTGTTAGCTAAGTTTTCATGTCATCGGGTGTAGTTCATAAAGTTTGAAGCGTATATGTTAGGATGGTAACGTTATAATAATTAAGGATGAAGCGTGAATTCATGCCAGGAATAATAAGTGTGAAGTTTGATTTCCTCCCTTCTGTAATAAGCAGCCAATGAGGTATTTTTCCTTTATTCATGTGTTTAATCTAATACTGTTATAGCGCCGGCTAAACTGTTTATGTATGTAAGCACTTCAGAGTTATACCAAGCTAATAAGTCACTCGTAAGATAAGGTTGTAAGAGTGTGCTTAACTGTATTTTTCATTTACTTTATAGTTCTCACGGAAGGTGATAATTCTGACTAAATCTACAGAATAAAGCCGCCAGTTAAAATCAAGGAACGGTTGTGCTCGTGGTTACTGGAGGGAGCTACAACTATAACATTTTCCGCCAAGATAGAACTGCCAAAGGCGGCAGTGTTGCAATCTACTGCAGAGATAGCTTGCAGAGTTCTATCTTACAATCCAGGTCTGTACCAAAATAATTTGAGCTTCTACTCCTAAAAATTCACCTTTCCAGAAACAAGTCTCTCACCGTTGCCGCTTGCTATAGGCTGTGACCTGGACACCATATGTGAATTGCTCTATCTTCTGAGCTCGTGCTGCTAGGTGACCTTAACTGGGACATGCTTAACACCCCGGCCATCCTACAATCTAAGCTTGATGCCCTCAATCTCACACAAATTATCAATGAACCTAACAGGTACAACCCCAAATCAGTAAACACGGATAGATATCATCCTAACTATCTCGCCCTCCAAATACCTCTGCTGTTTTCAACCAAGATCTCAGCGATCACTGCCTCATTGCCTGCATTCGTAATGGGTCTGCTGTCAAAAGCTCCCTTAAACACTTCAGCGAACAGGCCTTTCTAATCGACCTGGCCCTGGTATCCTGGAATGACATTGACCTCACCCCGTCAGTAGAGGATGCCTGGTTATTCTTTAAAAGTGCCTTCCTCAACATCTTAAATAAGAATGCTCCATTCAAAAAAAAAAATGGAACCAGGAATAGATATAGCCCTTGGTTCACTCCAGACCTGTCTGCCCTTGACCAGCACAAAAACATCCTGTGGCGTTCTGCATTAGCATCAAATAGCCCCGTGATATGCAACTTTTCAGGGAAGTTAGGAACCAATATACACAGGCAGTTAGGAAAGCTAAGGCTAGCTTTTTCAAACAGAAATTTGCATCCTGTAGTACAAACTCAAAAAAGTACTGGGGCACTGTAAAGTCCATGGAGAATAAGAGCACCTCCTCCCAGCTGTCCACTGCACTGAGGCTAGGAAACACTGTCACTACCGATAAATCCACAATAATTGAGAATTTATTTCAATAAGCATTTTTCTACGGCTGGCCATGCTTTCCACCTGGCTAACCCTACCCCGGTCAACAGCCCTGCGCTCCCCACAGCAACTCGCCCAAACCTCCCCCACTTCTCCTTCACCCAAATCCAGATAGCTGATGTTCTGAAAGAGCTGCAAAACCTGGACCCCTACAAATCAGCCGGGTTAGACAATCTGGACCATCTCTTTCTAAAATTATCTGTCGAAATTGTTGCAACCCCTATTACTAGCCTGTTCAACCTCTCTTTCGTATTGTCTGAGATTCCCATAGACTGGAAAGCTGCCATGGTCATCCCCCTCTTCAAAGGGGGAGACACTCTAGACCCAAACTGCTACAGACCTATATATATTCTACCCTGCCTTTCTAAGGTCTTTGAAAGCCAAGTTAACAAACAGATTACCGACCATTTCGAATCTCACCGTACCTTCTCCGGTGTGCAATCTGGTTTCAGAGCTGGTCATGGCTGCACCTCAGCCACGCTCAAGGTCCTAAACGATATCATAGCCGCCATCGATAAGAGACAGTACTGTTCAGACGTCTTCATCGACCTGACCAAGGCTTTTGACTCTGTCAATCACCACATTCTTAACGGCAGACTCAACAGCCTTGGTTTCTCAAATTACCGCCTCGCCTGGTTCACCAACTACTTCTCAGATAGAGTTCAGTGTGTTATATCGGAGGGCCTGTTGTCCGGACCTCTGGCAGTCTCTATGGGGGTGCCACAGGGTTATATTCTCGGGCAGACTTTTTTCTCTGTATGAATCAATGATGCTGCTCTTGCTGCTGGTGATTCTCTAATCCACCTCTACGCAGACGACACCACTCTGTATACCGTTGGACACTGTGTTAACTAACCTCCAGATGAGCTTCAATGCCATACAACTCTTCTTCCGTGGCCTCCAACTGCTCTTAAATGCAAGTAAAACAAAATGCATGCTCTTCAACCAATCGCTGCCCGCAACTGCCCGCCCGTCCAGCATCACTATTCTGGACGGTTCTGAATTAGAATATGTGGATAACTACAAATACCTAGGTGTCTGGTTAGACTGTAAACTCTCCTTCCAGACTCACATTAACCTCTCTTGGTTAGGGAGCAGTATTTTCACGTCCGTAAGAAAAGCGTTCCCAAAGTAAACTGCCTTTTACTCAGCTAGGATATGCTAGGATATGCATATCATTGGTAGATTTGGATAGAAAACACTCTAAAGTTTCTAAAACTGTTCAAATGATGTTTGTGAGTATAACAGAACTGATATGGCAGGCAAAACCCTGAGGACAAACCATCCCAAAAAAATAATAATTTCAGCCTACCACTGTTTCCAATGGCTTTCATGTTTATTATGAGGTGAAGTCCTCCCATATTGCAGTTCCTAGGGCTTCTACTAGATGTCAACAGTCTTTAGAAATAGTTTCAGGCTGGTTTTTGTAAAAAATGAGCTGGAAGTTGTAGTTTTTCTAAGTGGCTCCCATTTTGGCTGTAGTGTTCTTTGTTATTTATGTGTGCGCGTTCTTTGTTATTTATCTCCGGTAATGAACATACTATTCTCCGACTTAAATGTTATCATTAATTTATGTATTAGGGTACCTGTGGTTTGATTATAAACGTTGTTTGACTTGTTTGGATAAGTTTATTGGTAACATTTGGGATTCATTTTGTATGCATTTTGAAGGAGGGAAACCAGTAGAATTATTGAATGAAGCGCGCCAGTTAAACTGAGTTTTTATGGATATAAAGAAGGACTTTATCAAACAAAATAACAATTTGTGATGTAACTGGGACCTTTTGGAGTGCCAACAGAAGAAGATCTTCAAAGGTAAGGCATTTATTATATCGCTATTTCTGACTTTCGTTTCGCACCTGCCTGGTTGAAAAATGTTATTCATGTTTTTGTATGCGGGCCGCTGTCCTCAGATAATCGCATGGTGTGCTTTCGCCGTAAAGCCTTTTTGAAATCTGACACAGCGGCTGGATTAACAAGAAGACGCTTTATTTTGATGTATAATACTTGTATGTTCATGAATGTTAAATATTTATATTTCTCTAATTTGATCTTCGTGCTCTGCAATTTCACCGGATGTTGGCCAGGTGGGACGCTACCGTCCAAAATTGAATCTAGCATCCTACACTCATGCTGCCAAACATACCCTCGTAAAACTGACCATCCTACCGATCCTCGACTTCGGCGATGTCATTTACAAAATAGCCTCCAACACTCCACTCAACAAATTGGATGCAGTCTATGACAGCGCCATCCATTTTGTCACCAAAGCCCCATATACTACCCACCACACCACTGCAACCTGTATGCTCTCGTTGGCTGGCCCTTGCTTCATACTCGTCGTCAAACCCACTGGCTCCAGGTCATCTACAAGACCCTGCTAGGTAAAGCCCCGCCTTATCTCAGCTCACTGGTCACCATAGCAGCACCCACCAGTAGCACGCGCTCCAGCAGGTATATCTCACTGTTCACCCCCAAAGCCAATTCTTCCTTTGGCCGCCTCTCCTTCCAGTTCTCTGCTGCCAATGACTGGAACGAACTGCAAAAATCTCTGAAGCTGGAGACTCTTACCTCCCTCACTAGCTTTAAGCACCAGCTGTCAGAGCAGCTCACAGATGACTATACCTGTACATAGCTCATCTGTAAATAGCCCATGCAATCTACCTCATCCTCATGCTGTATTTATTTATTTATTTATCTTGCTCATTTGCACCCCAGTATCTCAACTTACACATCTTACCATTCCAGTGTTTAATTGCTATATTGTAATTACTTTGCCATCATGGCCTATTTATTGCCATATCTCTCTTATCCTACCTCACTTGCACATGCTGTATATAGTTTTTTCTACTGTATTATTGATTGTATGTTTGTTTATTCCTTGTGTAATTCTTTGTTGTTGTATGTGTCGAACTGCTTTGCCTTATCTTGGTCAGGTCGCAGTTGCAAATGAGAACTTGTTCTCAAATAGCCTATCTGGTTAAATAAAGGTGAACATTTTTTTTATTTTAAATACCCTCACTACTCTCACTACTATCACTATTTTCACTACTCTCAAAACTCTCACAACTCTTACTTCGATCCCTTCTATCACTACTCTCACTACTCTCATTACCATCACTACTCTCACTTCTCTCACTACTCTCCCCACCCTCACTACTCTCACTACTATTATTACTCTAACTAATATCACGACCCTCACTACTCTCCCCACCCTCACTACTCTCTCTACTCGCACTACTATTATTACTCTCACCACTCTCACTGCTATCTCTACTCTCACAAATATCACTACTCACTCTACCATCACTACTATCACCACCTTCACTACTCTCACTACTATCACTAAATAACTTCTCTCACTACTATCACTACTCAATACTTCCATTACTATCACTACTCACAATATTCTCACTACTATCACTCCTCTCACCACTCTCACTATTCTCACCACTCTCACTACTATCACCACTCAATATACTCACTACTCTCACTACTATCATTACTCTCATTTCTCTCAATAATATCACCACTCTCACTACTATCATTACTCTCACCACTCTCACCAATAACACATCTCTCACTACTCTAACTACTCTCACTATTCTCACGTCTATCACTACTATTACTTCTCTCACTACTCTCATCACTCTCATTACTCTCACTAATATCCTTAATCTCACCACTTGCGCTACTCTCAACACCCTAACCACTATCACTACTATAACTACTATGACTACTCTCACAACTATAACTACTCCTCTCAGTACTATCCTACTCTCACTACTATCACTAGTCTTACCTATCTCACCATTCTAGCTACTTTCACTACTCTCACTACTCTCACCATCCTCACTACTCTCATTTCTATCTTTACTCAAATTCCTCTCAGTAACATCACTACTCTCACTATTCTCACTACTCTCACCACTCTCAGCACTATCACAAATATCACCACTCTCACTACCATCAGAACTCTCACCACCCTCACTGCTCTCAATACTATCACTACTCTCACCACTATAACTACTCTCACTACAATCACTATTCTCACTACTGTCACCACTATCATTACTCTCACTACTATCACTACTATCACCAATATCACTACTCTCACTACTATCACTGCCTTTACAACTCTCACTAATATCACTACTCAATACTCACATTACTATCCCTACTCTCACTATTCTCACTACTATCACTCCTCTCACCATTCTCACTACTCTCAGTACTATCAATACTCTCACCACCCTCAATACTCGCACTACTTTCAATATAATTACTACTCTCACTACTATCATTACTCTCATTTCTCTCACTAATACCGCTACTCTCACTACTATCACTACCTTTACAACTCTCACTAATATCACTACTCTCACTACAATCACTACTCTCACCACTCTCACCAATGACACCTCTCTCATTACTCGAACTACTCCCACTACTCTCACTTCTATCACTTCTATCACTCCTCTCACTACTCTCATTACTATTACCACTATCACCTCTCTCACTAATATCACTAATTTCACCACTTGCGAAACTTTCACTACTCTAACCACTATCAATACTATAACTAATATGACTACCCTAACAACTCCCACTACTCCTCTCACTACTATCACTACTCTCACTACTATCACTACTCTCACCAATCTCACCATTATCACTACTATCACTACTCTCACTACTCTCACCATCTGCACTACTCTCACTTCTATCTTTACTTTCATTCCTCTCACTAATATTGCTACTCTCAATATTTTCAGAACTGTCACCACCCTCACCACTCTCACTACTATCACACTATAACTACTCTCAATGCTATCGCTACTCTAAGTACTCTCACTACTCTCCCCACTCTCATTACCCTCATTACTCTCACTAGTCTCTCTACTATCACTGTTCTCACTGCTCTCACTACTATCACTACTCTCACCACTCTCACCAATGACACCTCTCTCATTACTCGAACTACTCCCACTACTCTCACTTCTATCACTTCTATCACTCCTCTCACTACTCTCATTACTATTACCACTATCCCCTCTCTCACTAATATCACTAATTTCACCACTTGCGAAACTCTCACTACTCTAACCACTATCAATACTACAAACTAATATGACTACCCTCACAACTCCCACTACTCCTCTCACTACTATCACTACTCTCACTACTATCACTACTCTCACCAATCTCACCATTATCACTACTATCACTACTCTCACTACTCTCACTACTCCTCTCACTACTATCACCACTCTCACTACTCTCACTACTCTCACTTCTATCACTACTCTCACTACAATTACTACTCTCACTACTATCACCACTCACTACTAACACTACTAGCATACCCTCACAACATACCCTCACAACTAATATCACAACTCTCACTAATATCACAACTCTCACTAATATCACAACTCTCACTACTTTCATCACTTTCACAACTCTCACTACTCCTCTCACTACTATGACTACTCTCACTTCTATCACTACTCTCACCAATCTCACCATTATCACTACTATCACTACTCTCACCATCCGTACTACTCTCACTTCTATCTTTACTTTCATTCCTCTCACTAATATTGCTACTCTCAATATTTTCAGAACTGTCACCACCCTCACCACTCTCACTACTATCACACTATAACTACTCTCAATGCTATCACTACTCTCAGTACTCTCAGTACTCTCCCCACTCTCATTACTCTCATTACTCTCACTAGTCTCTCTACTATCACTGTTCTCACTGCTCTCACTATTATCACTACTCTCACTACTATCACAACTCTCACTTCTCCTCTCACTAAATTCACTACTCTCACTGCTATCACTAGTCTCACTCCTCTCACTTCTCTCACCACCCTCACTACTCTCACTACTCTCGCTACTCTCATTTTCTCATTACTCTTACCACTCTCACTACTATCGCACCTGTCACTTCTCTCACTACTTGCACTACTCTCACTGCTCTCACTACTATTACTACTTTCACTATCTCACTACTCTCACGACTATCACTCTATCAACACCCGCACTACTCTCACCACTCTCATTACTCTCATTACTCTCACTACTATCACTACTCTCACTACTCTCACTGCTATCACTACTATTACTACTCTCACTACTATAACTACCTTTACAACTCCAACTAATATCACCACTCTCACTACTATCATTACTCTCACCACTCTTACTACTCTCACTACTCTCACTACCCTCACTACTCTCACCACTCTCACTAATATCACCACTCTCACTAGTATCACTACTCTCACTGCTATAAACACTCTCAGTACTCTCATTACTCTCACCACCCTCACTACTATCGCTTCTCTCACTACTCTCACATCTCTCAATACTAGAAATACTCTCACTACTATCACTACTATCACTAAACTACTTTCACTAAACTACTTTCACCTTACAACTCTCACTAATATCACTACTCGCACTACTAGCATTACTCTCACCACCCTCACTACTCTTACTACTCTCACTACTAAAACATATATCACTTCTGTCACTACTCTCACTACTCTCACCACTCTCATTACTCGAATTACTCTCATTACTTCCACTACTATCACTACTCTCACTACTCTCACTACAATCACTGCTCTCACTACTATCGCTACTCTCACTACTATCACCACCTTTACAACTCTCACTAATATCACCACTCTCACCACTCTCACTACTCTCACTACTCTCACTTCTCTCACTTCTATCACTACTCTCACTACTCTCACTACTCTCACCACCCTCACTACTCTCACCACTCTCACTACTATCATTAATAGCATTACTCTACTCTCACTACTATCATTACTCTCACCTCTCTCACAACTCCCACTCCAATCATTACTCTCATTACTCTCACTAATATCACTACTCTCACTACTATCATTAATACCACTACTCTCACAACTCTCACTGCTCCTCTCACTACTATCACCACTCTCACTGCTATCAACACTCCCACTACTCTCACTACTCTCACCACTCTCATTACTCTCAATTCTATCACTAATATCACCACTATCATTACTCTCATTACTCTCACTAATATCACTACTCTCACTACTCTTACTACTCTCACTACTCTCACTACTCTCACCACCCTCACTACTCTCACCACTCTCACTACTATCATTATTCTACTCTCACTAGCATCACTACTCTCACTACTATCATTACTCTCATCTATCTCACTACTCTCACTACAATCAGTACTCTCATTACTCTCACTAATATCACTACTCTCAATACTCTCACTACTTTCACTACTCTCACTTCTATCACTACTCTCACTACTACCATTACTCTCACCACTCTCACTACTCTCACTAATATCACTACTCTCACTACTATCACTAATATCACTACTCTCACAACTCTCACTGCTCCTCTCACTACTATCACTACTCTCACTGCTATCAACACTCTCACTACCCTAACTACTATCACTACTATCACTACCTTTACAACTCTCACTAATATCACTACTCTCAGTAATATCTTAACTCTCACCACTTTCACTACTCTCACTACACTCACTACTTTCACTACTCTCACTTCTATCACTACTCTCACAACTATCACTACTTTCACTACTATCACTGTCACCAGAACTGTCACCACCCTCACCACTCTCACTACTATTACACTATAACTACTCTCAATGCTATCGCTACTCTCAGTTCTCTCACTACTCTCCCCATTCTCATTACTCTCACTAGTCTCTCTACTATAACTGTTCTCACTGCACTCACTACCATCACTACTCTCACTACGATCACTACCGTTACAACTCTCACTAATATCACTACTCTCACTAATATCACTACTCTCACTACCCTCACTACTTTCACCACTCTCACTTCTATCACTACTCTCACTCCTATCACTACTATCACTACTATCACTACCCTCACAACTCTCACTAATATCACAACTCTCACTACTATCACTACTATCACTAGTTTCATTACTTTCACAACTCTCACTACTCATCTCACTACTATCACTACTCTTACTTCTATCAGTACTCTCACCAATCTCACCATTATCACTACTATCATTACTCTCACTACTATCATTACTCTCACCACTCTCACTACTCTCACTACTTTCACTACTCTCACTTCTATCACTACTCTCACTACTATTAATACCTTTACAGCTCTCTCTATTGTCACTACTCTCACTACTTTCATTACTGGTGGGAGGAGTGATAAGTCCTGCTGGATTGAAGTAGGACAGAACAATGGAAACTCTGTTTCTCTGTTTTCATCACTCGATATTGCCTCCTCTCCTCTCCTCGCCCAGCCTCCATACTCTAGCCCTCAACACATTGCTTTCAAAGAGGATAAAAAACATAATTGTAAGTAAACCAGACTGGGCTTTTAATTAAATCTTGTGCAGGCTAATTAGGGAAATTATCTATAACGCAAATGCAATCTTTACAGATGTTCTGGCTGAGCCTTTGTGTTAGTGAGAGAGAGAGAGTGTGTGAAAGTGGAGGAGAAGAGGCGGGGAGCAAAGGGGAGAGGAGGGTGAATCTAAGGGCTTGGTCATCCATTGCTTCAATGTAATTTCCTCCCATAGTCCAGTATAGCCATTTTCATTAAAGGCTGAATTGAAAGTGTAATGCAATTAAGGGACAGGCTGTTTCCCAGCACTCACTGTGTAGCCTGAGGTCTCTCTCTCTCTATATGTGTGTATGTGTGTGTGTGGGTGTGTGTGTGTGTGTGTGTGTGTGTGTGTGTGTGTGTGTGTGTGTGTGTGTGTGTGTGTGTGTATGCGCGCGCGTGTGTGTGTGTTGGGGTGAAAGGCTATCACCTCTCTCTCACTCCCTGTGCCCAGGTGCCATCCCAGAAGATTCCCTTGGCCTGTGTTGTTTGGTAGGTGGACAGCTCTGTCAGAGGCAGATGGTGTGATACAGAGTCCAACAGAGTTAGAGCAGTGAGAGTAGAGATATTGTGATAATAGTGATAGTGTGAGAGTAGTGAGAATAGTGATAGTAGTGATAGTAGTGAGAGTAGACAGAGTAGTGAGAGTAATGATAGTAGTGAGAATAGTGAGAGCAGTGAGAGCAGCGATAGTAGTGAGAGTAATGATAGTAGTGAGAGTAGTGAGAGTAATGGTTGTAGTGAGAGTAGTGAGAGTAATGAAAGTAGTGAGAGAAGTGAGAGAAGTAAGAGTAGTGAGGGTGGTGGGAGTGGTGGGAGTAGTGAGAGTGGTGAGAGTTATGAGAGTAGTGATATTAGTGAGAGGAATGAGAGTAATGATAGATGTGAGAGTAGTGAGGGTGTTGAGAGTAGTGATAGTAATGATAGTAGTAAGAGTAGCGAGTGTAGTGAGGGTGTTGAGAGTAGTGAAAGTAGTGAGAGTAGTGCCAGTAGTGAGAGTAGTGAGAGTGGTGAGAGTAGTGATGGTAGTGAGAGTAGTGATTGTATTGATGGTAGTGAGAGTAGTGAGGGTGGTGAGAGTAGTTATAGTGGTGATAGTAGTGAGCGTAGTGATCGTGGTGAGAGTAGCGAGAGTAATGAGAGTAGTGATAGTAGTGAGAGTAGTGGTATTAGTGAGAGTAGTGATAGTTGTGAGAGTAGTGAGAGTAATGAGAGTAATGAGAGTAGTGAGAGTAGTGAGAGTAGTGAGAATGGTGAGAGTAGTGAGAATAGTGAGAGTAGTGATAGTAGCGATAGTAGTGAGAGCAGTGTGTGGTGAGAGTTCTGATTGTAGTGGGGGTAGTGAGAGTAGTGAGGGTGATCAGAGTAGTGATAGTAGTGAGAGTAGTGATAGTGGTGAGAGTAGTGAGAGTAATGAGAGTAGTGATAGTAGTGATAGTGGTGAGAGTAGTGATAGTAGTGAGAGTAGTGAGAGTAGTGATAGTGGTGATAGTAGTGAGAGTAGTGATAGTAGTGAGAGTAGTGATAGTAGTGATAGTAGTGATAGTAGTGAGAGTAGTGATAGTAGTGATATTAGTGAGAGTAGTGATAGTGGTGAGAGTAGTGATAGTAGTGATAGTAGTGAGAGTGGTGAGAGTAGTGAGAGTAGTGATAGCAGTGAGAGCAGTGTGTGGTGAGAGTTCTGATTGTAGTGAGAGTAGTGAGAGTAGTGAGGGTGTTCAGAGTAGTGATAGTAGTGAGAGTAGTGATAGTGGTGAGAGTAGTGAGAGTAATGAGAGTAGTGATAGTAGTAAGAGTAGTGATAGTGGTGAGAGTAGTGAGAGTAATGAGAGTAGTGATAGTAGTAAGAGTAGTGCTAGTGGTGAGAGTAGTGATAGTAGTGAGAGTAGTGATAGTGGTGAGAGTAGTGATAGTAGTGAGAGTTGTGATATTAGTGAGAGTAGTGATAGTAGTGAGAGTAGTGATATTAGTGAGAGTAGTGATCGTAGTGAGAGTAGTGATATTAGTGAGAGTAGTGATAGTGGTGAGAGTAGTGATAGTTGTGAGAGTAGTGAGAGTAATGAGAGTAATGAGAGTAGTGAGAGTAGTGAGAGTAGTGAGAATGGTGAGAGTAGTGAGAATAGTGAGAGTAGTGATAGTAGCGATAGTAGTGAGAGCAGTGTGTGGTGAGAGTTCTGATTGTAGTGGGGGTAGTGAGAGTAGTGAGGGTGATCAGAGTAGTGATAGTAGTGAGAGTAGTGATAGTGGTGAGAGTAGTGAGAGTAATGAGAGTAGTGATAGTAGTGATAGTGGTGAGAGTAGTGATAGTAGTGAGAGTAGTGAGAGTAGTGATAGTGGTGATAGTAGTGAGAGTAGTGATAGTAGTGAGAGTAGTGATAGTAGTGATAGTAGTGATAGTAGTGAGAGTAGTGATAGTAGTGATATTAGTGAGAGTAGTGATAGTGGTGAGAGTAGTGATAGTAGTGATAGTAGTGAGAGTGGTGAGAGTAGTGAGAGTAGTGATAGCAGTGAGAGCAGTGTGTGGTGAGAGTTCTGATTGTAGTGAGAGTAGTGAGAGTAGTGAGGGTGTTCAGAGTAGTGATAGTAGTGAGAGTAGTGATAGTGGTGAGAGTAGTGAGAGTAATGAGAGTAGTGATAGTAGTAAGAGTAGTGATAGTGGTGAGAGTAGTGAGAGTAATGAGAGTAGTGATAGTAGTAAGAGTAGTGCTAGTGGTGAGAGTAGTGATAGTAGTGAGAGTAGTGATAGTGGTGAGAGTAGTGATAGTAGTGAGAGTTGTGATATTAGTGAGAGTAGTGATAGTAGTGAGAGTAGTGATATTAGTGAGAGTAGTGATCGTAGTGAGAGTAGTGATATTAGTGAGAGTAGTGATAGTGGTGAGAGTAGTGATATTAGTGAGAGTAGTGATCGTAGTGGGAGTAGTGATATTAGTGAGACTAGTGATAGTGGTGAGAGTAGTGATATTATATCACCTCATCTCCAACCCTTATAGCTCTAACTCGATGCTCAAAATATGTGCTCTAACCACACACACACACACACACACACACACACACACACACACACACACACACACACACACACACACACACACACAGCGATAGTGATAGTGGTGAGAGTAGTGATAGTAGTGAGAGTAGTGAGAGTAGTGATAGTGGTGATAGTAGTGAGAGTAGTGAGAGTAGTGAGAGTAGTGAGAGTAGTGATAGTAGTGATAGTAGTGATATTAGTGAGAGTAGTGATAGTAGTGATATTAGTGAGAGTAGTGATAGTGGTGAGAGTAGTGATAGTAGTGATAGTAGTGAGAGTGGTGAGAGTAGTGAGAGTAGTGATAGCAGTGAGAGCAGTGTGTGGTGAGAGTTCTGATTGTAGTGAGAGTAGTGAGAGTAGTGAGGGTGATCAGAGTAGTGATAGTAGTGAGAGTAGTGATAGTGGTGAGAGTAGTGAGAGTAATGAGAATAGTGATAGTAGTAAGAGTAGTGCTAGTGGTGAGAGTAGTGATAGTAGTGAGAGTAGTGATAGCGGTGAGAGTAGTGATAGTAGTGAGAGTTGTGATATTAGTGAGAGTAGTGATAGTAGTGAGAGTAGTGATATTAGTGAGAGTAGTGATCGTAGTGAGAGTAGTGATATTAGTGAGAGTAGTGATAGTGGTGAGAGTAGTGATATTAGTGAGAGTAGTGATCGTAGTGGGAGTAGTGATATTAGTGAGAGTAGTGATCGTAGTGAGAGTAGTGCTATTAGTGAGAGTAGTGATAGTGGTGAGAGTAGTGATATTAGTGAGAGTAGTGATCGTAGTGGGAGTAGTGATATTAGTGAGACTAGTGATAGTGGTGAGAGTAGTGATATTATATCACCTCATCTCCAACCCTTATAGCTCTAACTCGATGCTCAAAATATGTGCTCTAACCACACACACACACACACACACACACACACACACACACACACACACACACACACACACACACACACACACACACACACACACACACACACACACACACACACACACACACACACACACACACACACACACACACACACACAATCACTCACTCACTCACTCACGCACACGCACACAACGCTAATCAGTATATATCACCTCATCTCCTTCCCCTAAAGGCTATCTCTAACTACGTGTGTGCTCACCCAGACCCAGCTCACCCCTCACCTAGTATTCTATGCATTGGGAGACAACAATCTGGTGCTGGTATGAGGCTGAATGTGCCCACAGAGATATGAAGTTAATTAAACTGCCAATCCCTCTGAGGACTATGACAATCTCAGGAAACCTGCCTGTGGTCAGGCTAGAAACACATGTATTATGAAGTTAAATTCTATTGAATGTTGATGATGCTTTTTATGTGAAGTTGAAGCCAACAAACAACAACAGTGACAGACCAAGACATTAGCTGCATGTTTGTGTAACAGAGCTGGTTAGGTGATGAGTAAACTTGCTTAGGACCTGAAGACTTGCGTTAGCTCCCTGTTAATGCCCTAGGCTTCAGTCCAGCGTGATAACACAGTCTTGTGGCACGCAGAAGCTCAAACCCAGTTGGTCAATTTACTTTAATTTTCACTCATTTCATTTCAGTTGTGAATAACTGCATTCCTCTGAGCACAATCAGAAACTGTTTGCTTTTTTTTTACCATGACCCCCTTAAGGATAGCGCCGGGAGGGAGTCAGGGGGAGTGCAAGAAAATCAATGCCGTTAAAAGAATGAACAGTGAAACACAGCGAGCAAATAGCATCAATCAATTAATGTGTCAGTCCTGAAACTGAGACACTGACTGTTTTTACAGCGCACATTGACAAATGCACTCAGTCATTCATGGGGGGAATTGATGAGATGAGAAAACAACGATAAAGTAGCTGTGATGTTGTTGGTCTGCCGAGGAGACTGGCTGCACAATCACAGTCTGTCACTAAGGCTGCGTTTAGACATGCTAGCCCAATTCTGATCTTTTTTCACTAATTGGTATTTTGATCGATCACATAAGATCTTTTCACGTCAGATCTTTTTCAGAGCTGATCTGATTGGTCAAAATACCAATTAGTGGAAAAAATATCAGAATTGGGCTGCTTGGCTAAATGCAGCCTACGTCTGTCTGTTAAAGCTGATGAATACTGATGAGGGCAACATGCTAACATGTGTTGGTTTCGTCAATAAATAACTAGTACTTAGTACCAAGTCAAGACTTCCATTGTTTGACTTCAATGAGTTGAACATTTACTGTCTTTCAGTATTGTAGACTTGACAACTCATGATGTAAATAGGACTTTCTGAATGAATGTGGTTGATTGATTGATTGACTGATTGATTGGTTGATTGGTTGATTGTTGATTGGTTGGTTGATTGATTGGTTGCTGGGTTGCTGGGTTGATTGGTCGATTGGTCAATTGGATGATTGGATGATTGGTTGGTTGATTGATTGGTTGGTTGATTAATCGAACGATAAAAGAAGCAACATACATGAAGCAACGTCAGAAACAGAGCCAGAAGCAGAAAGATAATGGCTTCAACAAAATGATGATGAGAAGTTGAAATCAAATTATTGCGGTAACCGTGTCTCTAGTCATGAATCGATGAATTCCACTGTGTTCAATTATACCATATGACTTGTGTGATGAGAAATTACCGCTGCATACAATGTACTGTAAATCTCATCATTCCAACATAATCAAGCCATGAAATTGCATAAACAATAGGGCAGCTGACTATGTATAGTAATTTCACAAATCGTTCCACACAGATAAAGAATGTATAGACAGAGCATGTACCACCATAGAAATATAATTTCCAGAACAGACATCGACGTTCAAGTCAATGTGCCATGATATGTAATTCTGAGCTGATCTGATTGGTCAAAATACCAATTAGTGGAAAAAATATCAGAATTGGGCTGCTTGGCTAAATGCAGCCTACGTCTGTCTGTTAAAGCTGATGAATACTGATGAGGGCAACATGCTAACATGTGTTGGTTTCGTCAATAAATAACTATTACTTAGTACCAAGTCAAGACTTCCATTGTTTGACTTCAATGAGTTGAACATTTACTGTCTTTCAGTATTGTAGACTTGACAACTCATGATGTAAATAGGACTTTCTGAATGAATGTGGTTGATTGATTGATTGACTGATTGATTGGTTGATTGGTTGATTGTTGATTGGTTGATTGATTGGTTGCTGGGTTGCTGGGTTGATTGGTCGATTGGTCAATTGGATGATTGGATGATTGGTTGGTTGATTGATTGGTTGGTTGATTAATCGAACGATAAAAGAAGCAACATACATAAAGCAACGTCAGAAACAGAGCCAGAAGCAGAAAGATAATGGCTTCAACAAAATGATGATGAGAAGTTGAAATCAAATTATTGTGGTAACCGTGTCTCTAGTCATGAATCGATGAATTCCACTGTGTTCAATTATACCATATGACTTGTGTGATGAGAAATTACCGCTGCATACAATGTACTGTAAATCTCATCATTCCAACATAATCAAGCCATGAAATTGCATAAACAATAGGGCAGCTGACTATGTATAGTAATTTCACAAATCGTTCCACACAGATAAAGAATGTATAGACAGAGCATGTACCACCATAGAAATATAATTTCCAGAACAGACATCGACGTTCAAGTCAATGTGCCATGATATGTAATTCTGTTTCTATGTGGACCACTCCACATTCATTTAGCCTTTGAAGATGAAATATCAACCATTAAATGTAGAACTTGCAGAGTTTTAATGACAGTACATAAAAACCAAGGTTGCTCTCTAGCAAAAGTATCATTAAATAAATATTGCTGTTACTTTTGGTGTGCTGTTCAGCCTTGTGTAGATCGATGTTTTAATTTATTTTAACAATTTGGTGTTGGTGAGGGAAATGAGTAACAGTCACAGTGCAAAGTTTCTTATGAACCTGTTCCCAAACTGCTGAGCTTCAATACTTAAAATACTATTCAAAACACAGATGCATGTTGTGTTGTAGCTCTTCTCCTCCTCCCTCCTCCTCCTTCCTCCTCCTCCTCCCTCCACCCTCCTCCCCATCATGCCCCTCTCACTCTCCTCCACCCTCGTCATGCATCTCTCCCTGTCCTCCACCCTCCTCCCCATCATACCCCTCTCCCATTCCTCCTCCTCCCTCCTCCTCCCTCCTCCTCCACCCTCCACATCCCTCATCATGCCCTTCTCCCTCTCCTCCACCCTCATCATTGCATCTCTCCCTCTCCTCCACCCTCATCATGCATCTCTCCCTCTCCTCCACCCTCATCATGCATCTCTCCCTTTCCTCCACCCTCCTCCCCATCATGCCCCTCTCCCTCTCCTCCACCCTCATCATGCATATCTCCTTCTCCTCCACCCTCCTCCACCCTCCTCCCCATCATACCCCTCTCCCTCCTCCTCCACCCTCCACCTCCCTCATCATGCCCCTCTCCCTCTCCTCCACCCTCATCATGTATCTCTCCCCTCTCCTCCACACTCCTCCGCATCATGCCCCTCTCCCTCTCCTCCACCCTCATCATGTATCTCTCCCTCTCCTCCACCCTCCTCCCCATCATGCCCCTCTCCCTCTCCTCCACCCTCCACCTTCCCTCACCATGTCCCTCTCCATCTCTCTTTCCTAGCTCCCCCTGAGATGTGTACTGTTCCAGGGAATGGGAAGGGAATACAGCTGCTTCTGCTTCCACATCTTCCATCTACAAACGCCTCCCCCTGCCTCCCCCTGCCTCCCTCCCGCCTTCTCCCTGCCTACCCATCTCCACTTGCCTCCCTCCTGCCTCCCACTGCCTCCCCCTGGCTCCTCCCTGCCTCCCCACAGGCTTCCTTAAAAACTATCTTTAATAGGATTTGATGCCTGGGGCAGGGAGGCTGGGATGCAGGAAGGCACGATGGGTTGTTTGTACAAAGGTGAGATGTTTGTTTCAGGATGATATGCACGCTACCTCCAGGGGGGAGAAAGCCAACATACCAGCTGCTCTGCCAATAACCTAGCTGTCGTCTCTGTACTGGATTCAGTTGTCTGGATGGTGAAAACCAAGTGGGAATTTGACACACAGTCAATTGATAGGTGTAATAACATTATCCATAGGCTACTGCACTGTTATAGGTGTATAGGTGTTTAACACAACAACTATTTTATAGTTGATATACAGTATCAGGATAAAGGTAAGACACAGATGCAGACTGTGTCGAAGTAACAATGTTTATTACAGCAACAAGGGCAAAGGTACAGGACGGCAGGCAGGCTCAGGATCAGGGGCAGGCAGAGTGGTCAGGCAGGTGGGCTCAGAGTTAGGACAGGCAAGGGTCAAAACCAGGAGGACGAGAAAAGAGAGACTGGGGAAAAGAAGGAGCAGATACAAAAAACAGTATTTGACTTGACAAACAAGACGAACTGGCAACAGACAAACGGAGAACACAGGTATAAATACACAGGGGATAACGGGGAAGATGGGCGACACCTGGAGGGGGTGGAGACAAGCACACAGACAGGTGAAACAGATCAGGGTGTGACAGTACAGTATGTTGTATCATGGTCCTCGTTCATGCTCCCCAGCAGGGCATATTGCACAATATCGTTGAACCTTTTTGAAGCTCTCAAGTATCCCTAAACCTCTATGACGTGTTGTCATATATAACGTCAATGACTTCTTGACCTCGATAGTGGTGATAATGTCTGTTATTTTGTCAATTGGATTCAATACAGCAATTTCCTGAATGGACACATCGGGGACATGTTTCCTTGTGTAATGCGTGTAGTGACGCCATGAGTAATGCACCAGCGACCGGTGGATTGGAAAGACATACTTGACCTTTTTGACAGCATTGTCTAAACGTTTCCCTGGTGCTGTAATCACATAAGATGAGGTCAGTGATGCCGGGAGCGTCATGCGGTGGCCAATCATGTCTGAACAGAGTTCACAGGGAGGTGAAACGGCTAATAATCGCCCCAGGCTAACTCCAGCCAGGCTAACTCCTCTAACGCCCTCCCTGCTGGGACTGACTGACTGACGCTGGCTGGACACACACACAGACACACACTGGACACATGCATTGAACAAACTCACTGGACACACACACTGGACACACACTGGACACATGCATGCTGGACAAACACCCATACATGCTGGACAAACACACGCTGGACACACACACACATGCTGGACACACACGCTAGACACACACATGCTGGACACACGCTGGACACACACGCTAGACACACACATGCTGGACACACGCTGGACACACACACGCTGGACACACACGCTAGACACACACATGCTGGACACACACTTGGCAAACACACACGCTGGACACACACGCTAGACACACAAACATGCTGGACCCACACATACATGCTGGACACACGCACGTGTTGGACACACACACATACTGGACACACACACACACACACACACACTGGACACACTTAAACTCCCACCAGACAATAACACTTCTGTCCAGGAGTGGATCCTGCCATTGATTTCATGTGTGTGTCCAGGGCTGGTGTGTGTCTAGGTTCTCATCTGAGGGATGGAGACTTTCAGAGAGAAGACACACTGTGGTTCTGACTAAAGAGATATAGAGGGAAGAGATAGGCAGGTGTGTGTGTGTGCGCGTGCGCGCGCGCGCGCGTGTGTGTGTGTGTGCGAGCGTGTGCGTGTGCGTGTGCGCGTGCGCGCGTGTGTGTGTAAGGTGTTTGGGGTGAGCCGTAGCCATTCAACTGTGTCCACTCTCCCAAAAATGAATATTTTTAGTTATTCAACTGTAGCTTATATATTGTACCTTCAGCAGTCTCTCTTTCTCTGTCTTTGTGTCTTTCTCCCTCCTGCTGTTAGTAGGAGGTACAGCAGTAACACAATGGCATTTTCATTGTGAACCTATAACTTTATATTCACATCATTTCAAAGGAAGAACTTTTGACATTCACTGGCGAATTACTGGCTCCATCTATGAAGAGTGAGAGTGGTTTCATGTCTCCAGTCCATACAGCAGGCTGAGAAGGCCTCAGCCTTTCAATAATAGAAATGCATTATGTATGTTTTATGAATTTGTTATGAAGGCCTTATGTACAGTAGGTACCCGTCAAATAAAATGTTGCCAGAGCTACAATATTCACTGGGGATGCGTCCTATAAACGGTCCCTTGTGTAGTGTATGCTTGCTGCTGCTGGTAGACGAGGGGTTAAGAGGGATGTATCCCCCCTCCCTCCCTTTCTCTGATGTGGCACCAACGGTCTTCACTGAATGAGCCTAGTGTCCTGCTTTGTGCCCACCATCCCCTAAATCTTGGTGCTGTCAGGGCTGCTTGGAGAGGAGACTGTACCGCCTGGGCTGCTGGAGGAGACCCAGCCTTAGTCCCTGTCTCTGGTTTTATCTCTCTGACACGCCTGGTCTCTATGTGTGTCTGTGTGTGTGTGTGTGTGTGTGTGTGTGTGTGTGTGTGTGTGTGTGTGTGTGTGTGTGTGTGTGTGTGTGTGTGTGTGTGTGTGTGTGTGTGTGTGTGTGTGTGTGTGTGTGTGTGTGTGTGTGTGTGTGTGTGTGTGTGTGTGTGTGTGTGTGTGTGTGTGTATAGCTGGATATAAGGATGTGCCTGTCTCTGGGTTATAACCAGCACATCAGTGCCACCAGTTGTCAGTAGGTTGTTACTACAGTAATAGAGCTGACGTCTGAGGTGAGGCTGCTCTGCTCTCTCTTCTCAGCCCACGTATCAGCGCAGCACACTGGGATCCGTCTCACAGCCCCTCTGCTTCTGCCGTGGAGAGGAGATTAGCAGAATGTGTCTCTTTCTTTCTCTCCCTATCTCTCTCCCTCTGTCTCTCCATCCATTTCTCTCACTCTCTTTCTCCATTGCACGCTCCTAAAACGCATGACTTCCCTCCCAGTCACAGGGTGCTTTCGTCCAATCATGCACACTTCCCCTTGTAGCTAAGAAGCTTGTTTTCCAAAATAACTGCTGCCCTTTCTTAAAGGGGTGGTGCGGAACTTCTTTGGACTCAATGGGATTTTAACAATGGACAGACAGTCTGAAAAACAACGTAAAGTACATACATTGAATTTTGTACCACTCTCAAGAGACAACACTCTAAACATTTATGAATTTCCATTTCCATGGCTGTTTAGAGTGTGTACTCATGGCTAGCATCTATTACTGTAAATATGTATATACAGTATTCCTGTATATTTCTCAGACTGTTCTCAGACTGCAAAAAACAACATGTTTACGCTTCTTCAAGAACTGGCTTCCCAGATGGAGGTCACTTGGAGTCTGTTCATGTGTGGTCAGGTGAGGGTTAACAGAGAGGTCAGGTCAGTGGTTAACTCTGTAAGATTAGAAATCCTCTCCTGGGGCCTCATTTATAACATGTGTGTCCATTTTACACTAATTATCTGCGTGCGCCATTTCTGAAAAGACTGCACATGCACAAAAATTATGAGATTTATGTGCTCATTATTTTGTTGCGCCAGCACACCATACATGCACATGTTTCCCATTATAAATCAGACCTGTTGTACAACTGAGTGCGCGTGAACAAGCATGATAACTGAATAATGCCCATCATTCACCTTTTCTGGTGACAATAACACCCTTTTGTGCTGTATACTTTGGAAGTATTGGAATTAGGCCAAGACAGTACATCTAAAAGAAATATCAATGGCCAACTTGATTCATGTCTTTGGAAGTGTTGGCAGAATGTTGTATTTTTTTGCAGTGACATGTTCTGTATCTGACCGTTTCTGAAACACTCAAAAAATGAAAATTGTTGTGGACCTGTAAAACGATCATTTTAATTCAATAATGTTATGCATTTACTTTCTCCTAAACCTAAATATACTGCACTACCCATGAATTCTGAAACATTTTCTACACTAAGACAGTGGTAGTCTACACACTTTAAATTCAACTGTATGTAATAAACTGCACTCCCTTTTGGATACATAGAGCAAACCCTTGGAATTATAATAGCCTGTCTAATAGGCTCAGTTAAATGAGATGTGCTCATGGTAATTTGTTGTATGGCTACTTCAGGAATATGAACTCATCATGGCCAGAAAAGGTGCAATGGTTACGATTTGTATTTGTATTTATTAAGGATCCCAATTAGTTCCTGCCAAGGCAGCAGCTACTCTTCCTGGGGTCCAGCAACATTAAGGCAGTTATATACAATTTAAAATATTACATGACATTACATTTCATAACACTTTACCCAATACATTTAGTGTGTTCCCTCAGGCCACTACTCTACTATCACATATTTACAATACAACATCCATGTGTATGTGTGTGTATAGTGCATGTCTTAACATGTGTATGTGTGTCTGTGCCTGTGTGTCTCTTCACAGTCCCCGCTGTTCCATAAAGTTTATTGCTATCTGTTTTCTTATCTGATTCTACGGCTTGCATCTAGGCTACGAGAGAAATTTGACATGACAGTATTCAGACGTAGCTTACAAACGTCAATGGAAAAGGTGAACAGTCTGTTCCGCCACTAAACTGCGCTTCGGATAGGAGCGTATAGAGCAAAATACTTTAAATACCGCTAGCTTATCTATTTACTACCGTGAAGTCTTCCCAATGAAATGATGGGATGAATGGTAGCCTATCCTAACTTGTTGTAGGCATATAGGCTATTTCACGAGTATGAAACCACCACAGTTAGAACATGTATTCTGCAATGATCATGAAAATATATCGTTTTTTTAGAATGCAAAGATAAAATAATGGATTTTTGCTCTTCTCACTAACATCAAATGATTGCATCTTCTTATTATATTTAGTCAACCGTTTTTTTGTTATGAATAAGTCATCATATACAGTATTCCCCATTTACCCAAGGCTACTAGGCTACTTCTTGCAACGCAATACTCCAACCACTAGAAACTGTGCGTACGCGTGTGTCTAAAGTCTACGGGAGGAGAAGTACATTCTCACATCAAGTTCAGTCTTTATAAATGCCAACTTTTGTGTGAAAACTGGCGCACGCATGTTTTGTGGCATATTTTGTGCGTATGGCAACGTTTAGAAATGAGGCCCCTGGTGTATGGATGAAGGAATGTATTCTCTCCGGATTCCTCTTACATCAATGTGTGTCTGTCTGTGGAGGCCTGTCTCTCTCTCCCTCTCTTTTCCTTGGTTGCCTTTCACTCAGTCTCTCTCTCCATCTATTTCTATGTCTACTATGTCTCTCTGTCTGTACTAGCTTGATAGCATTGCTCTATTTCTGTGTTACTCTATCTGGCTGTCTCATTTATCTGAGTGCCTTTCTGTTTGTCCACAACAGATGTTCTCCTCTTTCTAACCTGGCTTCATGTGTCTTCCTGTTCCTGTCATACACAGTGTGTGACAAAGAGAGAGAGCACTCATAATGGAACGGAAATCATATAGACGGAGGTATGGTGAAAGAAAGAGAAAGGGGCCGAGAGAGAGAATGAGAGAGTGAGAGAGAGAGAGAGAGAGAGAGTGTGTGTGGGTGTGAGAGAGAGAGAGAGAGAGAGAGAGAGAGAGAGAGAGAGAGAGAGAGAGAGAGAGAGAGAGAGTGTGTGTGTGGGTGTGAGAGAGAGAGAGAGAGAGAGAGAGAGAGAGAGAGAGGGAAATAATTGAAGGAGAGCTAGTGGTGAGGAGGGTCAGTGGAGCGGCAGCAGCAGATGTAACCTTGTCTTTGTCCTTGTGTCTCTGGTAAGAAACAGGAAGCCCTCGCTAGCGTAACGTTGCTCACGCCATAAGGTGCACCTTTTGCAATGCAGAAGCTGGGAAACACAGATTACCAATCCATGTTTGAAATGTCAGGAAATCCATATCGATGAGAGAGAGTGCAGTGAGTGTCCTCTCTCTCTTCCACTTGACATTGTGTGTAAAGCTGTGAAAGGGTGGAGGAAACATCTCTAAAATGATGTAATATGTTGTTGTTGTTGTTGTTGAGTATTAGGCTCTCTCTTATTTTCATGGGAGCTCATAATGCAGTGTATTTGTGTTCTTTGTCTTGGCACAAACATACATTGGCAAAAAAAGTCCAAAAAACATTTCATTTCAAGTAATTATGTGTAATTCCTTTGGTTTCCCCACTAAAAGGTTGGGATATTGTTAATGCAGACCTGTTCAGTTCAGATGGAGTAGGGCTCAATGTAGAGCTCACTTCACTTTAGCAGCAGTGGCCTTGTCATTCATGCCAATAAAGCTTAAATCTGAGCAAAACAGAGCGGGGGCGGGAGAGAGGGAGAGAAACAGAGAGAGGGAGAGAGCGAGAGAGAGATAAAAAAAGAGAGAGAAACACAGAGATAGAGATAGAGAGATAGAGAGAGGCGAGAGAGAGAGAGAGAGAGAGAGAGAGATAGAGAGAGAGAGAGAGAGAGAGAGAGAGAGAGAGAGAGAGAGATAGAGAGAGAGAGAGAGAGAGAGAGAGAGAGAGAGAGGCGAGAGAGAGCGAGAGAGAGATGCGATAGAGAGCGAGAGAGAGCGAGAGAGAGCGTGAGAGAGCGAGAGAAAGAGAGAGAGAGGCGAGAGAGAGAGCGAGAGCGAGAGCGAGAGCGAGAGAGAGAGAGAGAGAGAGAGAGAGAGAGAGAGAGAGAGAGAGAGAGGGACAGAGACAGAGACAGAGATGCATTTGGGTGTTATGTCTCTCCCGGGTCAGAACTTTTATTAGGAGGAATGACAGTCAATGTCCCTCGGCTGGGTCTTATTTTCAAGATTATTATTTTGAACATTAACACATTAAACTCTGGCATATGGGACATTGGTCGGAACTATATTGAGTGGAAAGAAAGTCTCTAAGGACTGGTTGCTTTAACAGAACAGAGCTGGATAAAGTCGCTACCTGTTAGACACACAAAAAAATGCTAACAATAACAGATTCAATTAAGTTTGGCCAGAGATCTGTGGAATAGGTTTATAGTATTTATTACAACACAATACAATGTCATATTATCAATCTACAACATGGGCCTGGGAGACTCACAGGGATATTGGTATACACAGTACTCCACCAATTATCAATTCTTCTACTTCATACTTCTTGTATTCCCCATGTTTTTTAAAACATACATGCACTGTAATTTAAATGTATAATCCTTAGTTGCTATGGTACTTTCAGAAAGTATTCACACCCCTTGACTTTTTTCTTGTGTTACAGCCTGAGATTTTGTGTCACTTGCCTACAAACGTTATCCCATAACGTAAAAGTGGAATGATTGTTTCTAAATGTGTACAAATTCATTAAAACTGAAAAGCTGAAATGTCTCAAGTCAATAAGTATTCAACCCCTTTGTTATGGCAAGCCTAAATATGTTAATGAATAAAAATATGATTAACAAGTCACATAATAAGTTGCATGGACTCACACTGTGTAATAATAGTGTTTAACATGATTTTTGAATGACTATCTCATCTCTGTACCCCACACATACAATGATCTGTAAGGTCCCTCAGTCGAACAGTGAATTTTAAACACAGATTCAACCACAACGACCAGGGAGGTTTTCCAATGCCTCGCAAAGAAGGGCACCTATTGGTAGATGGGTAAAAACAAAGATACAAAGATACATGCATCCTTCCTAACTGCCGGAGAGGAAGGAAACTGCTCAGGGATTTCATCATGAAACCAATGGTGACTTCAAAACAGTTACAGAGTTTAATGGCTGCAATAGGAGAAAACAAAATACAAAGTGTCCTGAATACAAAGCGCTATGTTTGTGGAAAATCCAACACAACACATCACTGAGTACCACTCTTCATATTTTTAAGCATGGTGGTGGCTGCATCTTGTTATGGATATGCTTGTCATCGGCAAGGAGAAGGGAGTTTTTTTTAGGATTAAAGAAACGGAATAGAGCTTTCCAACAGACACTGGGAGACAAATTCACCTTTCAGCAGGACAATAACGCAAAATACAAGGCCAAATATACAATGGAGTCCACTTGAAAATCTATGTCAAGACTTGAAAATGGCTGTTTAGCAATGATCAACCACCAAGATGACAGAGCTTGAAGACTTTTTGAAAGTATAGTGTGCAAATATTGTACAATCCAGGTGTGTGAAGCTCTTAGAGACTTACCCAGAAATACTCACATCTGTAATCGCTGCCAAAGGGGATTCTAACATGTACACTGCTCAAAAAAATAAAGGGAACACTTAAACAACACAATGTAACTCCAAGTCAATCACACTTCTGTGAAATCAAACTGTCCACTTAGGAAGCAACACTGATTGACAATAAATTTCACATGCTGTTGTGCAAATGGAATAGACAAAAGGTGGAAATTATAGGCAATTAGCAAGACACCCCCAAAAAAGGAGTGATTCTGCAGGTGGTGATCACAGACCACTTCTCAGTTCCTATGCTTCCTGGCTGATGTTTTGGTCACTTTTGAATGCTGGCGGTGCTCTCACTCTAGTGGTAGCATGAGACGGAGTCTACAACCCACACAAGTGGCTCAGGTAGTGCAGTTCATCCAGGATGGCACATCAATGCGAGCTGTGGCAAAAAGGTTTGCTGTGTCTGTCAGCGTAGTGTCCAGAGCATGGAGGCGCTACCAGGAGACAGGCCAGTACATCAGGAGACGTGGAGGAGGCCGTAGGAGGGCAACCACCCAGCAGCAGGACCGCTACCTCCGCCTTTGTGCAAGGAGGTGCACTGCCAGCACCCTGCAAAATGACCTCCAGCAGGCCACAAATGTGCATCCAATTTCAGGAAATTAGCTTGAAAATTGAAAAATCTTCTCTCCGAGGTCAAGAGGCGGGCCTTTACTATATTTGTTCCAATTGCCCAAGACTTGGTTAATTTGGTCATGCAATGCCAAAGTCATAGTAAAACTTCTTGTATGTATTTTTATGAAGGGTCCCTGATGAATTTGCTATCACAAAAGGGGTCCCTGGCCCCAAAACATTTGAGAACCCCTGCATTATATGATAACGATCATAGAGGGGCAGCCAACAAAAGGATAGCCACTTTAAATTTCACTGCCTGAGAAAGAAACGTTCTTATTTGTTTTGTACATAATGGTAGCCTTGTCAAATAATAGCTACCATCCAATATTTTTGGAATGTCTTGGTTCTATTAAACCAATGTCAATGTGAGGCTTTTAGAACATCTTGTTAATTCTCAGAACATCTTCCCACTGAGCACAGAGATCAATTCAACGTCCATTCCACATTGGTTCAACATCACTTCATTTAAATGGTTGTGCTCAGGAGGTTGTTACTTCTTTAGCATTCTTGGAGAATGTATGTAGACTTAGGGCTTGGATACATGGAGCCTACACACCTAAAACCCATACAGAGTGTTTAAAAGGACTGTGCAGTGCCTTCGGAAAGTATTCAGACCGCTTGACTTTTTCCACATTTTGTTATGTTGCAGGCTTATTCTAAAAGTGATTCAAGTTTTTTTTCATCATCAATCTACACACAATACCCAATAATGACAAACCCTCTACTCAGTACTTTGTTGAAGGAGCTTTGGCAGCAATTGTAGCATCGAGTTTTCTTGGGTATGACGCTACAAGCTTGGCACACCTGTATTTGGGGAGTTTCTCCCATTCTTCTTTGCAGATCCTCTCAAGCTCTATCAGGTTGGATGGGGAGCGTTGGTGCACAGCTATTTTCAGGTCTCTCCAGAGATGTTCGATCGGGCTCAAGCCCGGGCTCTGGCTGGACCACTCAAGGACATTCAGTGACTTGTCCTGAAACCACTCCTGCGTTGTCTTGGCTATGTGCTTAGGGTCGTTGTCCTGCTGGAAGGTGAACCTTTGCCCCAGGGGACCTTCAATGCTGCAGAAAGGTTTTTGTACCCTTCCCCAGATCTGTGTTTCGACACAATCCTGTCTCGGAGCTCTACTGACAATTCCTTCAACCTCATGGCTTGGTTTTTGCTCTGACATGCACTGTCAACTATGGGACCTTATAGAGGCAGGTGTGTGCCTTTCCAAATCATGTTCAATCAATTGAATTTACCACAGGTGGACTCCAATCAAGTTGTAGAAACATCTCAAGGATGATCAATGGAAACAGGATGTACCTGAGCTCAATTTCGAGTGTCAAAGCAAAGGGTCTGATTACGCATGTAAATAAGGTATTTGTTTTTTGTTTTTTTTATCTAAAAAAAAAATAATCTGATAAAGCATTATGGGGTATTGTGTGTAGATTGCTGAGGAATTGTTTTTATTTAATCCATTTTAGAATAAGGCCGTAACGAAACAAAATGTGGAAAAAGTCAAGGGGTCTGAATACTTTCCGAAGGCACTGTATATGCATTGTGAGACATACTGTTCATAAGGGTGTACATATGGTGTATGCAAACCATACGAAGCAGGACATGACAGACAATGCTCAATGTTCTCTGTAGCACTCACTTATGTAATCATGAAGTTCTTTTAGAGGCTGGTTATGGCATACATTAACTCCACCATCCCAGACACCCTAGACCCACTCCAATTTGCATACCGCCGCAACAGATCCATATATGATGTAATCTCAATTGCTCTCTACACTGCCATCAAACACCTAGATAAGAGGAATACCTATGTGAGAATGCTGTTCATTAACTACAGCTCAGGGCTCAACACCATCGTCCCCTCCAAGCTCATCACCAAGTTTAGGGCTCTGGGTCTGAACACCTCTGTCTGCAACTGGATCCTGGACATCCTGATAGGCCGACCCCAGGTGATGAGGGTAGGCAACATCACCTCCGCCATGCTGACCCTCAACACAGGGGCCCCACAGTGGTGTGTGCACAGTCCCCTCCTGTGCACCCTGTTCATCCACAACTGCATGGCCATGCACAACTCCAACACCATCATCAAGTTTGCTGAGGAACAACGGTGGTAGGCCTGATCACCGGTGACAGAGAGTCTACAGGGAGGAGGTCAGGGACCTGGCAGTGTAGTGGCAGAACAATAACCTCTCCCTCTACGTTAGTAAGACCAAGGAGCTGATAGTGGACTATGGGGGGGGGGGCGAGCACGTCCCCATCCACATCGACTGGGCTGCAGTGGAGCAGGTTGAGCACTTTAAGTTCCTCTGTGTCCAAATCAATAAAGACTTACAACGGTACAAACACACGGCCACAGTCATGAAGAAGACGCGGCAGCGCATCCTCCCACTCAGAAGTTTGAAAAAGTTTTGCATGAGCCCACAAATCCTCAAAAGGTTCAACAGCTGTACCATTGAGAGCATTTTGGCTGGCTGCATCACTGCCTGTTATGGCAATAACACCGCCCTCAATCGCATGGCGCTACAGAGGGTGGTGCGGACAGCCCATCACTGGGACCGAGCTCCCTGCCATCCAGGACATCTATATCAGGCGGTGTGGTAGGAAGGCCTGGAAAATAGTTAAAGACTCCAACCACCCAAGCCATAGAATATTCTCTTTGCTTCTGCACTGCAAGCAGTACCAGTGCATCAAGTCTGATACCAATAGGCTCTTGAACAGCTTCTATTCCCAAGAAATAAGACTGATAAATAGCTATCTGAGTTAGCCTTGTATGTTCATTTTATTTGTATTTTTGCAGTGTCTCTATGCACACTCACAGGGCCCTACACACTCACACTCACTCCATCATTTGCTCACTCACACATAATATGCACATACATTTATACTGACTCCATACAACAGCACACCCACTGACATGCAAGCTGCTGCTACTCTGTTAATCTTATATCCTGTTGCCTAGTCACCTTACCCCTAAACATATCTACCTCCATCACTACAGTATCCCTGCACATTGTAAATATGGTATTGAAACTGACCCTGTATATAGTATGCTTACTTACTTATTGTGTTCTTAATTTTTCTCATGTGTTTTTCCTAGTATTATATTTTTATTGATTATTGCACTGTTGGATTTTGAGTTTGCAAGAAAGGTTTTTCACTGTACTTGTGCACTTGAAACTTCACTGTGTGTGTGTGTGTGTGTGTGTGTGTGTGTGTGTGTGTGTGTGTGTGTGTGTGTGTGTGTGTGTGTGTGTGTGTGTGTGTGTGTGTGTGTGTGTGTGTGTGTGTGTGTGTGTGTGTGTATCTGTTCCTTTTCATGGGGGAGAACATTCATCATATACTGTAAATTATCCTAAAAGTGTTTAAGCAGCACTTTTTATTTCACAGTAAAGACTTCAGGTAAAAGATGTTTCGAATGACTAAATTAAAAGTGTTTCTTGTTCAGCACAGCGTGTGCTCTAATCTAAAGTAATGAAAATAAAAGGCTTTCTGGGGCGGTGTGTGCTCTCATTTAAAGGAAGAGAGGGAGAGGACGGGGAGTCTAAGCAGCAACTATAGATACATTTCACTTTACAGGGAACCATGGGGAGAGGAAGAGAGGGATGAAAGAGGGAGCAAAGGGGAGAGAGGGAGAGGGAGAAAGAGGGGAAAAGGCAAAGGAAAATCAATAAAGTCATCAAACATGAATTGAGCTCTGAAATGACTTAAGTCCCATCAGGATGGTGAGGGTGTGCAGGAGGTAAGGTGCAGTATAAGGACCTGTACACAGCTGACTTCTCAACGCCCTTCAGTAGAGATGACACTCAATCAGGCTGATCTAACCTTTACGTGCACCTCCAAGTCCAGAGCACAGAGACTAGCCACACTGCACTGAGGGGCTTTACTGTCCTCAACTCCGCTGCTCCCGTTCCTTCATTGTACCTGTCCTATTATTCCCAAGAGAGAAGATCTCTCTCTCTCTCTCTCTCTCTCTCTCTGGGGAGTAATGCACTAATGTGTTTGTGTGACCTAAGACTGATCATCACCATGTTCTCTCCCTCTCTTTCCTCTCTCTCCTCTATTTAATCTATCTACCCTTGTGTTCCCTCCATTTATCCCATTCCCTGAATCACTTTCTTCCCACTCTACCCGTTATCCTCTCTCCTTTTATTATCCTCTCTCCTTCCTCATTCCCACATCTCTGACTTGTTATATGACTTTGAGTTTCCTTGGGACCATGTGTTTGCTTGAGGGCAAGGTCATCCTCAGTGTTTAAACTGTGTTCCTTTTGAATTGGGGAGGAACAACTGTAACACTGCATCTCCACACCCAATGAATAATGAGCAGAATGCAAGATGATACTCCAGATGAGGCCTTTTTTAGGACTTACATGTTCTCAGGATTCAGACAGCCTTCTCCCCATCTCCATTCTACACCGTGCGTTCAGTATACAGCCAGACAGCCAGCCATTGTTGACTCGGCTAATAGGTTCCTCAAAGTGTTTGGGAGAAAGCGTTGATGAGTCAATATAAGCACTTTGCATAGCTAAACAAGCCGGGAACTAAATCTGATCTGGGAATGCAGAGTATTGCTTTTCCCTCTGTTGTGTAAACTCCTCTCTCTTTCTGTATAGAGGTCCTTGTGCCCGCTCACATACCAAGGTCTATACCACCTTTATGTGAGCAGAATACTGTAGTGCATAGGTCTCACTCAACAAGCTATACCACCTGTATGTGAACAGAACACAGATAGAAGTGCATGTAACTTAACCTCTTGTAGCTAATTCAATGGGAAGCAGCGCTACAAAGACAGGGTTTGTCCTGTGAACATCTTTGATTAAGTAAACTCTACTGTAGATCCATTCAGGTCTTACAACTGTGCTCTGTATCCACTAAGGAATATGATGAAAGACAACCACTCTATTTTGTCCCTTCATTGAATATGTCACCCTCCCTAGGAGAGGGGCTGACCTTGATCATTTATTGTTAAGACCCTTGCTCCCTTCGGCCTAAACGTAGAGTCTGAAGCCATTCTTGTGATTATTGTGTTTTTACTATCCATTGTAAATAATGTTTGTAGGCCTATGTAACCAAATTGTATCGATGATCGTATGTTATCCCGTCACACTTTTTATATGTTCTATTTACAGTGCCTTGTTCAGACCCCTTGACTTTTTTCCATATTTTGTTACGTTACAGCCTTATTCTAAAGTTGATTACCTTTTTTGTTTTCCTCATCAATCTACACACAATACCCCATAATGACAAAGCAAAAACAGAAATGTTTGCAAATGTATTACATTAAAAAATAGACATTTCACATTTACATAAGTATTCAGACCCTTTACTCACTGCTTTGTTGAAGGACCTTTGGCATCGATTACAGCATTGAGTCTTCTTGGGTATGAAACTACAAGCTTGGAACACCTGTATTTGGGGAGTTTCTCCCATTCTTCTCTGCAGATCCTCTCAAGCTCTGTCAGGTTGGATGGGGAGCGTTGCTGCACAGCTATTTTCAGGTCTCTCCAGAGATGTTCGATCAGGTTCATGTCCGGGCTCTGGCTGAGCCACTCAAGAACATTCAGAGACTTGTCCCGAAGCCACTTCTGCATTGTCTTGGCTGCGTGCTTAGGGTCGTTGTCCTGTTGAAAGATAAACCTTTGCTCAAGTCTGAGGTCCTGAGCGCTCTGAAGTAGGTTTTCATCAAGGATCTCTATGTACTTTGCTCTGTTCATCTTTGCTTCGATCCTGACTAGTCTCCCAGTCCATGCCGATGAAAAACATCCCCACAGCCTGATGCTGCCACCATCATGCTTCACCGTAGGGATGGTGCAAGGTTTCCTCCAGATGTGACGCTTAGCATTCAGGCCAAAGAGTTCTTGGTTTCACCAGAGAATCTTTTTTCTCATCGTCTGAGAGTCTTTAGGTGCCTTTTGGCAAACTCCAACCGTGCTGTCATGTGCCTTTCACTGAGGAGTGGCTTCCATCTAGCCACTCTACCATAAAGGCCTGATTGGTGGAGTGCTGCAGAAATGGTTGTCCTTCTGGTAGTTTCTCCCATCTCCACAGAGGAACTCCAGAGCTCTGTCAGAGTGAACATTGCGTTCTTGGTCACATCCTGACCAAGACCCTTCTCCCCCGAATGCTCAGTTTGGCGACCAGCTCTAGGAATAGTCTTAATGGTTCCAAACTTCTTCCATTTAAGAATGATGGAGGCTTTTGTGTTCTTGGGGACCTTCAATGCTGCAGAAATGTTTTTGTACCCTTCCCCAGATCTGTGTTTCGACACAATCCTGTCTCGGAGCTCTACAGACAATTCCTTCAACCTCGTGGCTTGGTTTTTGCTCTGACATGAACTGTCAACTGTGGGACCTTATAGAGGCAGGTATGTGCCTTTCCAAATCATGTTCAATTAATTGAATTTACCACAAGTGGACTCCAATAAGTTGTAGAAACATCTCAAGGATGATCAATGGAAACAGGATGTACCTGAGCTCAATTTTGAGTCTCATAGCAAAGGGTTGAATACTTGTGTAAATAAGGTATTTCTGTTTTTTATTTTTAATAAAATGTGACAAAATTTCTAAAAACCTGTTTTCACTTTGTCATTATGGAGTATTGTGTAGATTGCTGAGTTTTTTAGTTTTTTTTTTAAATACATTTTAGAACAAGGCTGTAACGTAACAAAATTTGGAAAAAGTCAAGAGGTCTGAATACTTTCCCGTAGGCACTGTGTAAATCAACTAATGACATCAAGCCACACCCGGCCATGATTATAAACACCTGCGTGTCCTTTGAAACTATATGAACTAGTGACCCGCAGTGTTTGTCATTATAACCTGAGGAAGACAGCTTGTCTGTCGAAACGTTGGTCATTAAATTATTGCATCTGAGTTCCTAGAATGTGCGGCTCTCCTTTTTTTCATATGGTGAAAGGTCAACCAGGTCTTATGTAAGACTGATAATCATTCCGTCCTTACAGAGGAGAGAGGAGAAGAGAGAAAGGATGTAGAAGAGAAAGGACAAGAGAGATTGGACACAGTGTGTGTGTGCGTGTGTGTGTGTGTGGGGGGGGGGGGGGGGGGGGGGTAAATAAAGGTCAGGGATCAGCCTAATGCATTATGTTTATTGACCCTTTCTCTTATACTATAAGGTGCTGTGAACGGCCTTCCGACTGTTGAGGGACTGCCTGCATTCGCCACCCATTAAGGCTGAAATAAAGGAGTTCTCTCCCATCTCTCCTTCACTATTAATTAGCTGCACCTGTTTGGTCAGTCCCGAAAAAGCACTTTACAAGTACAATCAGTGCAGAGGAAGGTGTGTGTTAGAGGGGAAATGTGTGTGGTTAGAGGGTTCGATGGGTCAGTGAATGTGGAGAAAGGAGGAAGTTAGATGAATAGGTCTATTCTGACAGAATCCCTTGTTAAAGAGGTCTTTGGAGCGGTCCTGTCTGCCATATAATAGAAGAAGAGGCCCAAACGGACCTCACACACACACACACTGAGAATGGCATGAGATTGAAAAGGGTTACAGGGTCGAGGGCCACAAAGGATTGATTAACTGGCTAGTTAGGGAATGTGATTTATCTTGGGAAAGAGGAGGTACAAAGCCTTGGTTCAACCACAAACATGCACAAAAGAGGGTGATGAGAGGAAAGATAGAGGAATGAGAGAGAGAGAGAGTAGAGTGAGAGAGGGGGGTGGGCAACAGGCCAAATAGGAGAAGCTTGGCAGTCTGGGCTGGGGTAGCAGCTTTTCAGGACTAAAAACAAACAAACTATAAAAAAGATTAAGGTACAAAAGATTAACTTTAATTACAACACAGGGAGAATACTGAATAGTTTGGAGCTAAGGGTTGTAATTCTCCTGTTTATTTTAGGTTGTTACAGACTCTTGCTAAAAGGTATCGCCTCTTCACCAGTAGCTAGCTCGATTTACTCCTGAACCCAGCAGAGCAAGCACATTTCCCCTACTCTCACCAGAAGCCAGTCAGGCTTTTTATAGGGTTCTTTATCTGGGATTTTATGCTTAACAAAATGACCACCTCAGCACAGGACATAGAGATGGAAGAAAGGCGTAAAGGAAAAGCAGCACAAATGAAGGAAACGCTGAGTAAGGAATGAACAGCATGTTTAACTTGTTCGATATGGACTATATTTCAGCACAGCATAGTAATGAAGGGATGAATACTGTCATATTTTCTTGCTAATGTATTTTTCTGACCTGTACTTGCTTTGACTCTCCCACTGGGCAACGTTGTGGGTTAATTATAGGTCATAAACATACATACATACATACATACATACATACATACATACATACATACATACATACATACATACGTACATACATACGTACATACATACGTACATACATACGTACATACATACATACATACATACATACATACATACATACATACATACATACATACATACATACATACATACATACATACATACATACATACATACATACATACATATAGTACATACATACACACAAACATACACATATACATACACATATACATACACACATACAGCTTCAGTAAACACAAGTGTACTCCTGAAAGCACAGAGCTCCTTCCTGAAAAGGACTGCATTGTTGGAAGTCTTGTGTAAGTTAAGGCCAGATGAAGGTCAGGCCTGCAGTCAGTCTGGTGGTGCTGCAGATATTACCGAAGATAATTTAAATAAAGAGGCCTAGAAGCCGCTTGTAGGCGATGTTAGCTAGCATAGCTCATGCGTAGAAACAAGTCATCGGGTCTAATGTCCGTGTCGCGAATGAACTGTGCATGTGCAGGCCATCGAATCAAAGACACTCCTTCGACATAAAGTTATTTTTGACAAAAATGTAAACATGTCAGTTTGTCACTTTCACAAGGTTGGAGTAATGACAGTTTTAGCTACTGAAGACATTCTCTCCAATCTAGGTTTTGTATTTAGATTTTGAGAAAATTAATAACTGAGGACACATTTTTCACTTCTCCCATTGACTTGACAACCCCCAAACCCCCGTCAAGTCTGTCGGGTCTGCTTCGCCAGGCGTTCCCAGAAGTATTAGCCAGTTGGGTCTTTGGGTTTGAAACCTCTGGGGAATTACTGTAACTCTGACCGTACTATAGGCATTGGAGACCAGCATCTACAGTACTTACCAGAGGGTTAACGTCTACAGTAATGTATATCAGTGATATTCCATAGAGATTATGTCATAGCATGATCTATAGGTATCCATATGTCCACATATTCTTCTTCTCATCTTGTTTATTTCATTATAAAGGTGGAATACGGTGCTTGTTATGAAAATGGAGTACTCTTACATGGAGCTGAACATACTAACCTTTTCACAGTTGTTTACCAGTCCTACCTGTATGCAGAACTGGGAAATAATAGCAGGCTACTGTACTGTGGTCTGTCTCTTCTGGGTCTTCTCTTTGATTCATGGGACTGCAATCTAAGAGAGGGAGGGAAAAAGAGAAATGGGTTGTTAGGTACCACAGCTGAAACATGTCTACTCTGATGAAAGACACTACAGTGGAAAAGAGAGGGATTTAGGGGAAGAGAAAGAGGAGAAGAGGATAGATAGGATAGAGTGAGAGGATAGAATAGAGAGAGAGAGAGAATCTCCAAAGCCAGAGCTCTGTTGCCTCATTGGCAGCTTAACAGTGTGTGCCGTACACTGTCCCCACCCCTTCGCTCTCTCCACCCTCTTACTGATCACTGTCTCTCTCCTCTCCTCTCCCTCTCCCATCTCTCTCTCTCTGCCTTTTTACTGATCACTGTCTCTCTCCTCTCCTCTCCCTCTCCCATCTCTCTCTCTCTGCCTTTTTACTGATCACTGTCTCTCTCCTCTCCCTCTCCCATCTCTCTCTCTCTGCCTTTTTACTGATCACTGTCTCTCTCCTCTCCCTCTCCCATCTCTCTCTATCTGCCTTCTTACTGATCACTGTCTCTCTCCTCTCCCAACTCGCGCTCTCTCTCTGCCCTCTTACTGATCACTGTCTCTCTCCTCTCCCATCTCTCTCTCTCTCTCTGCCTTCTTACTGATCACTGTCTCTCTCCTCTCCCTCTCCCATCTCTCTCTCTGCCTTCTTACTGATCACTGTCTCTCTCCTCTCCCTCTCCCATCTCTCTCTCTGCCTTCTTACTGATCACTGTCTCTCTCCTCTCCCTCTCCCATCTCTCTCTCTCTCTGCCCTCTTACTGATCACTGTCTCTCTCCTCTCCCATCATCTGCCTTCTTACTGATCACTGTCTCTCTCCTCTCCCATCTCTCTCTCTCTGCCCTCTTACTGATCACTGTCTCTCTCCTCTCCCATCTCTCTCTCTCTCTGCCTTCTTACTGATCACTGTCTCTCTCCTCTCCCTCTCACACCTCTCTCCATGCCTTCTTACTGACCACTGTCTCTCTCTTCTCCCTCTCCCATCTGTCTCTCTCCACCCTCTTACTGATCACAGTCTCTCTCCTCTCCCTCTCCCATCTCTCTCTCTCTCTCTGCCCTCTTACTGATCACTGTCTCTCTCCTCTCCCTCTCCCATCTCTCTCTCTCTGCCCTCTTACTGATCACTGTCTCTCCTCTCCCATCTCTCTCTCTCTCTCTGCCTTCTTACTGATCACTGTCTCTCTCTCCCATCTCTCTCTCTCTCTGCCCTCTTACTGATCACTGTGTCTCTCCTCTCCCATCTCTCTCTCTCTCTGCCTTCTTACTGATCACTGTCTCTCTCTCCCATCTCTCTCTCTCTCTCTCTGCCTTCTTACTGATCACTGTCTCTCTCTCCCATCTCTCTCTCTCTCTGCCCTCTTACTGATCACTGTGTCTCTCCTCTCCCATCTCTCTCTCTCTCTGCCTTCTTACTGATCACTGTCTCTCTCTCCCATCTCTCTCTCTGTCTCTGCCCTCTTACTGATCACTGTGTCTCTCCTCTCCCATCTCTCTCTCTCTCTCTCTCTACCTTCTTACTGATCACTGTCTCTCTCCTCCCCCTCTCCCATCTCTCTCTCTCTCTGCCCTCTTACTGATCAATCTCTTTCTCTCCCTCCCTCCCTCGCTCCTCTCTCCTCTCTCTCCCTCTCATTCTCACTCTCCTCTCCTATATCTCTCTTTCTACCCATGTCTCATCACTCCTTTCCATCATAAGCTTCTTGTATTCTCCTCCTTCTTTTCTCCTCCTCCCCCTTCACATCATCCCATCCCTCCTTCAGGTAAACATCTGTCAGAGTTATCACAGAGACAGTTCACCTGCAGAAAGGAAAACAGAGCTTAGCTTCTCTATATGCAGGGAAATCTCACCATGTGTACAACACTACAGCACCACAGTACCTACTGAGGTACCTCCTACACTCATAACAACCCTATCCACTCCACAGCTATAATGCAGTCTGTAGTGAGCATAGCTTTGATGCTCGAGACACCACAGGCAGGTATTGAACACACACACACACACACACACACACACACACACACACACACACACACACACACACACACACACACACACACACACACACACACACACACACACACACAAACAAACAAACAAACAAACAAACAAACAAACAAACAAACAAACAAACAAACAAACAAACAAACAAACAAACAAACAAACACACACACACACACACACAAATACACACACACACGCACACACCACAGGCAGGTAATGCCCCCTGCTGGAAGGAGGCTAAAATCACCACATCAAAATGTCATCATCACCGTGGGAGACAACAGTCACCTGATCACTTTGGAGGGTCTCTACTACCAGAGATAGGGATGATGATGGGGGGAGGATGGGTGGAGGACGGAGAAGGAAGAGGGGAGTGTGGGGAAATAATCAGTAGATCTGTATGGGGGCTGTGTGTGTGTTACAGGAAGTCTGCCAAACACTGCCGTGTCACGGGGGGAGGTCCTTCCAGGTGATAGACACATAATGGGACCGCCCACCGAGACAGGAAGTGCCCCGCTCACTGAGTCAATCAGGAGCTCATCTTGTTGTGTAGTGTAGGGCCATCCAGAAAAGACCTATTGTGCACTATTAATGGTCCACCACGATCATGGGGGAGGAGGAGATGCTAGAACTGGGCTGAGGTCGCTCAGTTACAGAGGAGAGGAAGCTAAGGTGAGGTCATCGAGAAAGTGATTGACAGGCTGCCTGGCGGTGACTTGTGTGGAATGAAATACCTTTGAATCTGAGGACCAATGCTTGTCATAACAGCAACAACAACAACAGCAGCTGGTTTTTAGAAGAAAATGTCCACTCTGCAAAGACAATGTACAGTTTATAGATATGAAGTTGATATTAAACTAATCAATAAAACAGACAAAACAATTGAATGATATTTGGCCTTTGACCTTGTTAGAATTCTATCAGCTTTGAACATCAGCTGCTCAATTTTCACATCAGAAAAGCCTTCTTTGATATGATCTTGTCGTTTATGAAACCTTCAAGCATTCATCCACATACTGAAGGCACAAGACAAGTGGCCGAGGAGTGAAAACTCAGCAAGATCACTATTGATTCATCTATGTAAATATGTGACGCCGAATGCTTTTGAGACGGTTGTTTTCCAAGTAAAAATGCAACTACTCTGCCTGCCATTCAGCCAGTCAGTCAGTCGCCATGGTCACGGTTCATTGAGCATCATCACGTTACGTAACAACAAGTTCCAAATCAATACCTCCAATCAAATGGAACTGTACATGCGTCAGTCCACTATTGATTGTGGTTTTATAAAGGGTGACCTGGAGGTCATTCCAGGACTATGGGTGTTGGAGCTGTGACATGGGAATCATTTAGGGGAGATGGGGCTCAAACACACATTTGCTGTAGATGGGTTTGACTGTTTGTTCATGGCTGACAGTAATGAGGCAGTGTGGAGTTTGACAGGTGCACAGGGGGAGTGGAGAGAGTTTTAAGTTTTAATGTCACATGTACAAGTATAGTGAAATGCCTTTCTTGCAAGCTCTAACCCCAACAATGCAATAATCAATAGCAATGTAATACTAAAAATAACTAGGTTGAACAAAAACACACAACGTATAAAATAAGAAATAAGAAGAACACAATAAAGTAAGTAAGCATACTATATACAGGGTCAGTTCCTGTACCATATTTACAATGTGCAGGGATACTGGAGTGATGGAGGTAGATATGTATAGGGGACACGCACCCACACACACACACACACACACACACACACACACACACACACAGACACACACACATTGAGAACACACAGCCACTCAAAGTCACACATACTCAATAGACCAATAATGTGATTATTTCACAGTATAACAACTCCATTCATGGGTGAAGAAATTAACAATTATTATTGCTTTAAACTACGACCATTGACGTTCCCACCCTGTTCCTCTATAATGGTCTATTGATCGGCCAAGTAATGTCATGTGTGATTGCTTTAAGAAGACGAAAAACAAGAACATGTCATTTCGAGAAAAACAGAGGAAAGAAAACCACCAAGGAACACACTATGGGATAATGCTTGGCACACACACACACGTACACACACACGCACATGCACACACACACACACACACACACACACACACACAGTTGTCTATCTCTAAGTCAGACATACACACACAGAAAGACACTCCCAAATATGTCAGTAGCATCTGTGTTGATATTGAGGGCAGATATTGAGGATAAACACAACCATAAAATGCCTTATCAGATGTTATTATAGCAGAGTCACTAGCCTGTGTGAGTGTATGTGCATTTGTCTTGTGTGTGTGTGCGTGTGTGTGTGCGTGTGCGTGTGCGTGTGCGTGTGCGTGTGCGTGTGCGTGTGTGTGTGTGTGTGTGTGTGTGTGTGTGTGTGTGAGAGAGTGAGAGAGAGAGAGAGAGAGAGAGAGAGAGAGAGAGAGAGAGAGAGAGAGAGAGAGAGAGAGAGAGCGAGAGAGAGAGAGAAAGATATTCCTGTGACTGTCGTTGTTCGTTGTTCACTGAGCAGAATGTTCAAATTTTACAACCAGAACTTCAATTACATTTTAATAGACTTGAGCCACAGAGTATGACAATGGCTGATCCCTTCAGAAATTATTTTCCCCTTTTACCAGGTCACGGGGTGGATTGAGAGCGATGTGGATGACAGATTCAGGGGAATATAACTCATAACCCCTCTATCAATCTATCCATCATCTGCCCATCAAACAGAAGTGGTCAGGACACATAGAGATAGAGTCAAGCACAATAGTATCAAAGGAAAACACATTGACCTATTGAAAAGGCTGGAAAAAGCCCATATGGATCCATTCACAATCTGACTCTGAATATTGCCCATGATAAAATGATCTGGCTCATCATTGATGGGTTGTGTGTACAGTGTCCATATTTGGACAGTCTAATGAAATTGACATCTAGCCCTGATTAGGAGTCTGAGTTACACTGACATTAGTGACTCTGAGGCTGTCCTAATATGGGCACCGTATTTGTGATAGCGAGGGTAGGAAGGTGAGCTCAGGGTCACCTACGGATGACCTCTCTGGAAAGGAATGTGTGGAGTTCAAGGATAATGTCATAATGACAAGACCACAGACTAATGGTCTCCATAGACTCATCATACAGTCTCTCTCTCTCTCTCTCTCACCTGATCATTTATCAGTGGTCTCAGAAACAGACATTCATGGGATCTTTTATTGACCCACATTGATCTTTGCAGGGTACTGCGGCTGAAGGTCAAAGGTGAATGGTATATCAACGTATAACCGGGTACTTTTGTTGGACTGATCCAAGAATATTCCTCACACAGACTCTTACTATGGTATAGTATGGCTACTGGTTGGTTTGTAAATTACTCTATATGTCAAATAAGGTTGTTATGACATTGATTATCTCACATGTATTATGTATAGTCATGTGTATACCCATCATGGAGCAAGAGTATAATAGTCATGTCAGACAAGGACTCAGTCCACAGAAACCTGTGAAGTCCTCTGTAACTGGCACAAACTAAAATGTATTTCAGAAGAGAAGGGTGAATATGAAAGACTGAGCTCTGTGAAAACATATGACAAAAGACGAGCTTCTTTTTCTTCTATTCACAATGTTTCTCCCTCCCCTTTCATCTCTCTCTCTCCCCTTCCCTCCCCCCTCCTCTCTGTGTTGATTGTTGATTAGCTGGTAAATAACGACATGGTTGTAATGTCTCCGTCTGTGATCAGCCTCTATCCTGCTGTTTCTGAAAAACAACACTGCAAATCAGAACCACAAAATGAGGCAATTAAGACTCTCCAACCAGCATTTAGAGGAGAATGTAGACAGAGTAAGCATCTGGAGTGAACGTCTCTTACAGAGGAAGAGGACGATGAGGAAGAAGAGAAGGAGGAAAAGGAGAAGGAGGAGGAGGAGGGAAAGGAGGAGGAGGAGGAGTCAACATGGGAACAGTTTCTCTGTCAGCATTTTGACTCAGCGTGCATTTTTTTATATATTTGTTTATTTCACCTTTATTTAACCAGGTCGGCTAGTTGAGAACAAGTTCTCATTTACAACTGCGACCTGGCCAAGATAAAGCAAAGCAGTGCGACACAAACAACAACACAGAGTTACACATGGAATAAACAAGTGTACAGTCAATAACACAATAGAAAAAAAAAGTCTATATACAGTGTGTGCAAATGGCGTGAGGAGGTAAGCAAATAAATAGGCCATAGTAGCAAGTAATTACAATTTAGCAAATTAACACTGACGTGATAGATGTGCAGATGATGATGTGCAAAAGAGCAGAAAAGTAAATAAAAACAATATGGGGATGAGGTAGGTAGATTGGATGGGCTATTTACAGATGGGCTATGTACAACTGTCATGACACATATTTAGACCTTTTGTGACGTATATTGTGTTTAATTTATGGCTGGTTATGACACCTACATAAGAGTGTCAAAACCCACAAAACCTACCACACAAAGCAAAACATTCCATTACACCATATCCTACTTGTCAACAGTATGTTTATGTTATATAACGTTTGATTAAATTTACCATATTCAATTATCATTGTAATTCCGCACACATTGATGTCAGACATGCACCAGCCCAATGCTCTGTTGATGAAGACTGGGATGAAGTCAGGAGCAGATTTCAGGAACAAGGCAAGACACCCTCTTTATAACTGATGGCTGATATAAGGGCATGTATGTGATAGGCCTATCTGGCTTATATGATTATGATGGTCATAATGCTTCTTGACAGTGTCATAAAATGTATTTTCAACAAGTTAAATAAAATATGATGAAAAAACATGACTGTAAAGAATTCATTACAACAACAACAAAGGATTTAAGAGGGAAAAAAGTCAAACTTCTTGGCGGGAAACAAACATTTTGAATAAATGTGGGTTTGGACACTCTTATGTAATATCATAACCAACCATAAAATAACGCAATATATGTCACAACAGGTTTTTTGTGGCGGCATGGCTCTCGACCTTTGCCTCTCCCGAGTCCGTACAGGAGTTGCAGCGATGGGACAAGACGGTAACTACCAATTGGATATCACGAGAACATGGGTAAAAAAAAAAGTACAAAAATATCTATTTTTAATATTACATATGCAAAGTATGTTTAAATCTTACTAATATACCCTTAAACACCCAACCCAAGCATGCACAGGGAATACAGTATCTCTCACCAGAGGTGGGACCAAGTCATTGTTTTACAAGTCACAAGTAAGTCTCAAGTCCTGGCACTCAAGTCCCAAGTCAAGACAGGCAAGTCCGAGTCAAGTCTCAAGTCAAGACCGTCAAGTATCAAGTCAAGTCTCGAGTCCTAAACGTTGAGTTTCGAGTCCTAAACAAGTCATAATGTGTTCTTCACCAAATGTAATACCATTTCATATTTTTAACAAGAGTAATAGTATATTACATTTATGCAAATCATGAATGCTTTCAAAAATATCTATATATTTATTACTTTCCAAATAAATGTTATATTTCCATGGAAATACATGAGCCATGAGAAAGACACCCCCCCCCCCCCCCAACAGTGATCGACTATCGAGGATCGCTATGGGGCGCAATCGGGCGATGTAGGCTTGTACACAATCGCCCAACCTTAACACACACACACACACTCTCTCTGTGTGGTTACAGTAGTCTAACGTATGTCAGTGGTTTTAGGAACAGCAGTAACATCAGGCAGGATTTAGGCTACCAACTGCCTAGCCAGTTGTAGCTCAATCGTGGGTGCAATGATCACGTTCCCGCACTGACTGACTGTGTGGAGGCTCATTGATTTAACGTTACGTTAGCCTACATGATATACCAGCAAAGTAATAAAATATATAGCTGCCGGCTATATTAGCCACGACTTACCGTTCTTTGTGCAGCTTCAAATGTCAAACAAAGTTGGAAATTGTTGCGCCTCCGTCTGTAATTTTCTTCCAGCATGTTTTGCAAGTTGCAATCTGTTTTTTGTTGATACAGCATCGTCTTTATATCCGAAAATAATCATTTGGGGTATCATCTTTCCAAGGGCTCCATCTGAATTCACCCGCTGACGTTCCTCTGCACTGCCACGCACAACTTTTTCTCAGCTGGCACAATTTGATTGGCTGTTGTCAGATTCAAACTGTAATCTGTTAAATGAAGAGTTGATGCACTGCACGCTTTTTTATATATGCATCATGTTTTATATTGGGGCTTGGGGAGGGTATCAAGTCAGTTTGGGGAGGGTATCAAGTCAGGTCGAGTCATAAGGCTCAAGTCCAAGTCAAGTCACGAGTCACTGGTGTTAAAGTCAAAGTCGAGTTGCAAGTCATCATATTTGTGACTCGAGTCTGACTCGAGTCCACACCTCTGGCTCTCACTGACTCTGTTTAAATTTCTACACACATTCGATATTTCACTATTTCATATACCTTTCTCCCCCTCTCTCGCAGTGGTCAATGGCTATTGATTGTATAACGTAAATCATAATCTCAATGTGGATACCAATGGCCCTTTTATAACAAAAGTGTAGATCACACATTGCCAATAAAGCTTTAAATGCCTCACTAGAGGAATAACAACTTAGCCATCCCCATAATTTTATTTGGACATTAAATCTACGGTCCACATTTAATGCACTGTAGGCTACTGTACATTCCACACATGGAGGATTTAATTTCTATGTGCATCACCTTAAATAATCTCTAGGCTGTGAACGGCAGCAGTTTCTCTGCTCATATCTAGCTGATATAGCAGGCCTATACTGCTTGCATAATGGTGCAGATATATACAGAGCTCATCATTTCTACCATGATACTTAACTTTATAATACGACCTCTCTTTCTCTCCCTCTATTGCATTTTTTCCTCTCTCCCTGTCCCTCCGGATGGATGTCTGCTGTCTATTTTGTATCTGAGCTCTGTGGAGGTCCTAGCTTCACGCAGCCTCTTATTTAAAACCCAATATCACTCCGAGGGGAGGGAGCTCTGTTCCCAGGTGAGTGTGTTGAAGCTGGTAGGGTTCTCAATGAGGCTGAGAATATCACTAGTTTTGTAATTGGGGAGGATCTGTCACTGAAAGACCCTCAGCCCCTCAGCCCCCCCCCCCCCCCCACCCCTCACCCACACCCGAAGGGACAGGAGACTTCCACTAAACTGTAATCCCCAACTTTCACAAGCTTTATCGCTCTATACTGACTGACTGCTCACAGCAAATTACTCCAGCACACATAGTCTGAATTTCCCCCTACATCCACACACACACACACCCACACACATCCACCACACACACACACACCCCTAATCCCCAGTTCCGTTCACTGGTTATATTTAGAATATCCCTCATTCATTTTGTCCTGATGAAACAGCGCTCTGCAGATATCAGTCTTATCTACATTCATTCATCACACTTTTCCTACATCTTGATTGTCCCTTGAATGGATTGATATTCTGTATAATGACATATGACAGTTGTTGAAAAGCTGCTTTACATTGGTATGGGAGAGAGTGGCTTGTTGCTAACATCCTATGTGGTTGAACGTTGATAAGGTCAACCAAGGACAAACTTTACAATGGCAAACCTCTGAAAGAGTTCTAGAAGAACAATCTGGAATGATGGAGGGCTGATATGTTATTACAGAGGGCAATGTTTGATGGACCTTTCTTTCCATTCTCTGTTCTCTATGGTGTGTCGTTGTTGTTGTCCCTTGAATGGGACATCCGGTGCTTGTATCTAGAGGTCTAACCCACCAGCTGACATATTGGATGTCTGCCAGGTCTGAATCTGAGACCTCCTGTCAATCTCAAATCAATCAGTCCACACACACACACACACACACACACACACACACACACACACACACACACACACACACACACACACACACACACACACACACACACACACACACACACACACACACACACACACACACACACCCACACCCACACCCACACACACGAACACACCCACACACACACACACACACACACACACACCCCCACACACACACACACACACACACACACACACACACACACACACACACACACACACACACACACACACACACACACACACACACACACACACACACACACACACACACTCTCCAAGAAACATTCCTTAACACAGGATAATTCAACTGGTGACTATCTGGGAGAATATAGAAAAAGGAGAAGTCTGTTGCTGCAGAAATCTGATATTCTTATTGACTGGAGAAACAAACAATGGGCTTACGTTTTCAGCATGAATCGCCTTCATCTCTCTCTCTCTCTCTCTCTCTCTCTCTCTCTCTCTCTCTCTCTCTCTCTCTCTCTCTCTCTGCCCCCTTACTGATCTCACTCTCTCTTTGTCTCTCTCAGACACACAATCCTGTCAATTCCACATCAAATCAGTCCACACTGTGAAGTCATGAACTTTGAATGTCAGGTTCTGATCTTTCCTTTACAAACCCCACTAACAAGTAACCAATCACTGGGCATGTCAACACAGACATATTATTTTGATCAGTTTTAACTAAGTATGCATGATATATCGGTGAACATATCGGAATCGGCTGATATTAGCTAAAAATGCCAACATCGGTATCGGCCCGATGTCTAGTTTAACGCTGATGTTAAAAACCGATGTCAAAGACGCCGTGCATACCTATATAACGTAGGTACATGACGTAATGACGCCACGTAAAATGTTGCGCTACACGTGTAACACAGCAATTCTAACCTGGCCCACAATGTCTGCTGTGTGGATCAAGCAGTCAACAAGTCGAGCAGTCATTTGAAAGAGTAAGAAAATTTCAACGAGGCAACTCAAAGGTGAAATCCATTAAAGTCAAGATAACGGAATGCCATTGACAATCAACCGTTCTCTGTCGTGGGTGAGGTTGTCTTTCGTCGACTGGTCGAGCACACACCGGTGCCTTACCTGAGTTACACAGTAATAGCGTCACTGCTATTAGCTTCACGACATACATACTACGGAGCGCCATTTGGGTCTTTGCGTGTCAAAAAAGATACAGTAGCACTGTCAAAGCTGTACAAAAAAGTCTGCAACAAGCAAGCACCGCCACAAACAATGTGTTTACAATAAAGCATAATTTGTTTGACCGCAACTTCTGGGGTAACTAGCTTTAGCTTGTTAACTAGCTAGCACCAATACAACCAGCCTGAAAACAATGGCCAGTAGAAACTGCAGTCATTTTCATTATTCTTAGCAATGATTAAGGAATCCTTGTGAGTAAGTATTAGCTATGTTGCCACTTGTTGTTTGATTATTGAAATTGAACTTTAGTTCATGAAAATAAATAGCTAGCCAGCTACTTAACCCTGTTGCCCAAAGCTAACGTTATAAGCAGCCAGCTAGCTTCATCTGGCTAGTGATGATCGACCGGACTGGGTTATGTTTTGTGAAGCTAGCCACAATAAGGATTAGGCACTATAGTGAAATTTGCGGTTTGCCTTCAAAATAAAATGTTTTTTATAAAATAAACCAACATAATACAAAACAAGAACCTCCAAAAATGCACAGACAAGAAACAGAATCATTGACGCCTGGGGAAGGAACCAAAACGAGTGACATATATAGGGCAGGTAATCAAGGAAATGATGGAGTCCAGGTGAGTTTGACATTGTCGCCGGCTGGGATGCGGGAACCTGATAGACCGGCTGAGGCATGAGAGCCTGACAAGCCGATGGAAGCAGAGGAGCCTGGAGATCCGGTTGAGGCATGAGTGCCTGTAGCGGCTCCCGGACCCAACGTCATTCCCACCTAATCAAAAAACACTCCCTGGTGCTTTCCTTAGGTGAGGCGTCATTCTGTAACGATGTGCGCTGAGAGTCGGGAAGCAAATTCAGGGAGGGAGTGTTTTAATAAAATAAACAGAACATAATACAAAACAAGAACCTCCAACAACGCACAGACAAGAAACAGAATCAATGACGCCTGGGGAAGGAACCAAAACGAGTGACATATATAGGGCAGGTAATCAAGGAAGTAGTGGAGTCCAGGTGAGTTTGACAACGCGTAGGTGCGCGCAATGATGGTGACAGGTGTGCGCCATAATGAACAGCCTGGTGACCTAGAGGCTGGAGAGGGAGCACACGTGACAGACTGATTATGATGGAGAGTGTTGTATTAATTAGATTTCTAAATTGCAGGCTAAGAATTAATGGGCTATACCATCATTAAAACCGTATATTTTACTACCTTTGTATACACAATGCTATACCACTATTACTCATATAAAACTTCTTTATGATAGGGGGCAGCATTTTCACTTTTGGATGAATTGCGTGCCCATAGTGAACTGCCTCCTACTCTGTCCCAGATGTTAATATATGCATATTATTATTACTATTGGATATAAAACACGCTGAAGTTTCTAAAACTGTTTGAATGATGTCTGTGAGTATAACAGAACTCATATGGCAGGCAAAAACCTGAGAAATATTCCAAACAGGAAGTGAGAATTCTGAGGCTGGTCGATGTTCAACTCATCGCCTTTTCAATTCCCTGTAAGATATGGATCTGTTTGCACTTCCTACGCCTTCCACTAGATGTCAACAGTCTGTAGAACGTGGAATGAAGCCTCTGCTGTGATGTTGAGCCGGATGGGAGTTGTTTCAGTCAGTGGTCTGGCAGAATGCCAGTTCCTGGTCAAGCGCATTACACATGATACCGTCTTGCGTTCCAGACACGAAGAAATTCTCCGGTTGGAACGTTATTGGATAGTTATGATAACAACATCCTGAAGATTGATTTTCTACTTAGTTTGACCAGTTTATTCGACCTGTTATATAACTTTTTTAAGTTTTCGTCCGAGTTCGCCTGCATCTGCGCGAGCGTTTGGACATGTGCACTAAACATGCTAGCAAAAGTAGCTACTTAGACATAAGTAATGGACATTATCGAACAAAACAACGATTTATTGTGGAACTAGGATTCCTGGGAGTCCTTTCTGATGAAGATCATAAAAGGTAAGGGAATATTTATGACGTAATTTCGTATTTCTGTTGACTCCAACATGGCGGAGAAATGTTGTTTTTATCTGAGCGCCGTGTCAGATTATTGCATGGTGTGCTTTTTGCATAAAGTTTTTAAATCTGACACAGTGATTGCATTAAGAACAAGTGTATCTTTAATTCTATGTAAAATATGTGTCTTTCATCAAAGTTTATGATGAGTATTTATGTTATTTGACGTGGCTCTCTGCAATTTCTCCGGATATTTTGGAGGCATTTCTGAACATGGCGCCAATGTAAACCGAGATTTGTGGATATAAATATGCACATTATCGAACAAAACATAAATGTATTGTGTAACATGATGTCCTATGAGTGTCATCTGATGAAGATCATCAAAGGTTAGTGATTCATTTTATCTCTATTTCTGCTTTTTGTGACTACTATCTTTTGCTGGGAAAATGGTGAAAATGGTGTTTTTCTGTGGCTATGTATGTACTGAGCTAACATAATTGTTTGGTGTGCTTTCCCCGTAAATCCTTTTTGAAATCAGACATGTTGGCTGGATTCACAACATGTGTAGCTTTAATTTGGTGTCTGTCATGTGTGATTTCATGAAAGATTGATTTTTATAGTAATATACTTGAATTTGGCGCGCTACATTTTTTCTGGCTTTTGGCCAAGTGGGACGCTACCGTCCCACATATCTCAGAGAAGTTAAAACAACAATGTTTTGTACTGCAAAGAATAACCAGTTAGGCATATTTAGGCACTCTTGTTTGTAAATGACTATGTTTTCCTGTTCTTCTCCTCTGTTCACCTATTGTATTTTACATTACCCTCAGTCAAATATATTGATTAGAACCTCATAGACTGCAGACTACAGAGAATAATGTATTGGAAGCATTGGTCAATACCTTCATGATCAGAGTGAAACCAGAGCAGCTGAATCTCTCCTGAAAGCCTTGCAGAGTGCATTACAACTCTGACGGCTGTTCATGGATCTTCATTCCCCCAATAAAAGCCCGGCCCACCTTAGCCAGAACAGAGGGAAGGGTTCAACGCAGCCCAAAGCCTTTGTTCATCCTTATTATAGGACATCGATAACAGAGAATTTGTTTTTTAATGGCTCGGTTGTGGGATGGGTATTACCAATTCTAATGGGCAAACAGAGACAGGCGGCATAAGTTATCTTACAGTTTTGGCACCTTGCTGCGTATCGGACCATTCTACCAAACAGGTATTGACTCAAGGAGCCGACTCTTCATCAGAATCTCAGGCCGTCTTAATTGCAGGCGGCAGTGGATTTACATTAGGAGTCTCCTGCTGACATTAGTCCTCATAAACTCTGGGTTAGATTGATATTGTTTTGGAACCAGGGCCCAATAAAGGGTTGATGGCAGGAGAGCAGGGTGGGACAGTGGTGTGTGGGTGTGTGTTGCGTGCATGCATGCATGTGTGTGTGAGTGTGAGTGTGTGTGTCTGTGTGTGTGTACGAGCGTGTGCGTGCCTGTGTGCATGGATGTATGTGTGTGTGTGGTGTGCGGACAGGTTGCAGTACACCCTAATGGGGATTTATACCAGGGCTCAACTAAGCACTTACTGTTGTCAATTTGCAGCAGATGGATTGGCTCTGCCGGATCGTGAAGTGAGCCCTTACAGGCTTCTCCCGACACCTGTTTGGCCCAGGACCAATGATGCGGCACTATAATGACCAATGAGGTGAGGCAGTGTACTCTGAGCTAGTTCTAGGATCAGACATTCTGATGATGTGTGCTTCTCTCTTGCCTGAATACCCAAACAAGAACTGGGGAAATGGACTGTAGACTTATGCTAATTGGGTAAGAATCTGTTCATTTGGGAATTGTAGTCTTGACCTATTCATGTTCTAGTCGTGGTTCAAGATACAGGCCGGGACATGCGCAAGTGACCTCTTCCACTGATGCATACAAAGTGAATTATCTCAGAGCAACAGACCCAGCGATAATAATCCCCCCCGTCCCGTCCCCCCGTCCTCCTCCTGTAGCCTGAGAGAGCATCTCAAGTGGCTCTAACATCCGTACAGTAGTATTGTCTTTGAAGACCCAGGCCTTGTCTGCTCTAATACACATCCAGCTGATAATGGGGGCGTAGAGAGTCGCTGTGTGACTTGATTTATAGCAGTGCTGGGCAGATTGCAGTGACAGTGCGCCAGGGGTTATGGCCTGTAATAGAGAGTTCTATAATAAGGGCCATGTTTTGCTCCTTTACCCTGTGTGTGTGTGTGTGTGTGTGTGTGTGTGTGTGTGTGTGTGTGTGTGTGTGTGGGTGTGTGTGTGTGTGTGTGTGTGTGTGTGTGTGTGTGTGTGTGTGTGTGTGTGTGTGTGTGTGTGTGGGGCCTAGTGATAGCTCAGTGCCAGGGTTCATATGGTACTGATTTGATATGTAAAATGGTACTCTCCATGCCCACAGGCCACAAGGACACAATTTGTAGTCAGATGAAAATGATTTTAATACGATCTAATGCAATTCGGGAATACACCCCTTGCAACATCTTGCTATTCTTCTCTCTCCCTCTCTCTTGGTCTTCCTTTCAGCAACAGGGCCATAGAAAGAAGAGGAATGTATGTTGCAGGGTACTGGGAACTGACTCTATAAGATGAAGGTTGAAGTGCTTAGGTTCAAGAATTAGGTCAGCTGACCATTCAATTAAGTCCATTATGACTTTATAAATGCCAGAGGAGCAATTAGTAAGCTAACATCTGTGTGTGGATGGATCAATGCCACATCAACGCAGCCTCACTCACATCAGCTGTACAGCTCTTCTACCCAAAAAGTTCAAAGGTCATATATACGTATTAACTCCTGTATAATAATACAGCTTGTATTTGCCTGTGATGCTTTGGGCTCCCTTCTACCTAAACAGTTCAGTCTTCAGTTAATAGGCCCTGTAAGTGCCTGAGGGGCCCTTGTACCTTACAGTAACTTCTACCCAAACAGTTCAGTCTTCAGGTAATAGGCCCTGTAAGTGCCTGAGGGGCCCTTGTACCTTACAGTAACTTCTACCCAAACAGTTCAGTGTTGCGCTCCACAATGTAAGTACAACTCTTTGCTAGGGGCTGAGTTGTGAGGGCAGGTGTCTGCTGGTCATTGTGTATTCTGCTCCTGGTGCAGGAGTCTACCTTAATGGGGCCTGGGTGTGATGTTAAGCAGCATGGGGGGTATTTCATTATCCTCCCTACATATGGACAATCAAGAGCATGCTCACCTTCACACACTTTATTGGTGAACACACATACACACACCTGTGCATACACATAACACGCACTTGCACGTACACACACACATTCACATGCACACACAAGCGGATATATGCGCAAGCAAACACCCGCACAGACACACACCTTCAGATACTTTATTAGGGATTGGAGGAGAGCAGACCTCAGCAGGTTTTATGGGTAGTTATTTTTGGTCTTGGAGGGACTTTAGGGTCTATTACTAAGAACTGTGGGGACTGGATAGAAGGGGTTTTAGAAACCCCTGTAAAACAGAACAGACAGGAGGAGAAAATAGGTGGGGAATTACACAGAGACTCTTCGTTCTGCATTATTTTCTCCCATTTGTTATTCTCGAGGTGTGCCCTGCAGTGCTATGGGTTTTGTTTGCCCTGACATGATACATTGGTTGATGTTACTCTTATTGAGTTGGGTCTTGTAACCAATTACCCAAAAACAGTTCATGGCAATAGTCCATTACATTAGTGGAGTCTCATGAGCTTGTTCTGGTTTATTTCCATACATATATTGTGATGGCAGCCAGTAGTAAAATGCATACAAGGCCGTGGTTGTTGGGTGACGTGGTGGGCTTTAAAACTTATTCCATTAAACGGTCCAGGTTTGGCAGGAGAATAATTGGAAATATAGTGACAGGGCTGGGCTCAGAGTCTGCTTGACAGAGGTGTTAGTTCACTACTGTAAGTACGGGTGTCATAAAACAGCATTTCTCTTTATTCTCTCTCTCTCTCTCACTCTCTCTCTCTCTCTCTCTCTCTCTCTCCCTCTCTCTCTCTCATGCCATCTGTCTGTAGAGAAGGTGGTGCATTCATAATGTGTAGCCAAATGGAGCTGTCAGCCCACCTCTCCTTCCACTCCCTCTCCCTCTCACAATCACACACATACACATGAAAAAACACCCACATACCTGTACACATATACAGGTGAAAATGTAAGTGAAATGTGTGTGTGTGTGTGTGTGTGTGTGTGTGTGTGTGTGTGTGTGTGTGTGTGTGTGTGTGTGTGTGTGTGTGTGTGTGTGTGTGTGTGTGTGTGTGTGTGTGTGTGTGTGTGTGTGTGTGTGTGTGTGTGTGTGTTTGTGCGTGCGTGCGTGCGTGCGTGCGTGTGAATGAGTGAGGCTGTATGACAGGAAGGTAACTGAGCAGAGCGTTTGATGGGGTGGGGGAGGTTGCTGCTGTTGTTGTGTATCTGTGAAGGGTGGCAGGTGTGTGAGAGGTGCAGGGCTTCTCTAATGAGCAGACCTGGGTTGGCAGGGGCTATTGTTTGAAGAGGGGGAGAGGAGAGAGGGGAGAGAAGAGACGGGGAGAGAAGAGAGGGGGAGAGAGGGGAGGGTAATAGAAGAGAGGGGGAGAGAACAGTTGGGAGAGAGGGGAGAGAAGACAGGGGAGAGAGGGGAGGGGGAGAGAAGAGAGGGGGAGAGAGGGGAAGAGGGGGAGAGGACAGCAAAGGTCACCTTGTCTACTGTTTCTTGTTTGGGTCCGTCAGATCAAACCTGTGGTGAACCCCAACCACCCAAAAAGCATCAAAGGCTGGTTGTGTACTGTACACACACACACACACACACACACACACACACACACACACACACACACACACACACACACACACACACACACACACACACACACACACACACACACACACACACACACACACACACTGTCTGGAAGCATGCCCAGTTTACACAGACTGATAAATAAATCTGCTACAGTCATGAATATTCAGTATTCAGAAGTACAGGGTATCCTCTACTACTCCTCTCTCTTTCATACTTATCAGAGGTCAAGTCTAGACACATTGACTTGAGTGAATATAGCATGGTAATGGATAAGTGGCTAATGTTTCCCTTTGATATGTAAGCTTCGGATGTCTGATGGAAGTCCCAAGCAGTTACTGGGGAGGTGTGAGCAGCAGACTGTGGCACATTGATGTTGGCGTTCTCCTGGGGAACAGAGAGATGGGAGGAAGACGTGTTTATACGTTCAGGTGTTTCAATTCAGAGCAAAGCTGAAACACTCAGTGTAGCTGACAGGTGATGGAACGCCAAGCCTAGTCACAGAAACAAGAACCCGCCATGTTTATAAAGCATCACTTACTTTACTTTCAGGGTTTCCTACATCAAAAAGAAATCTCACAAGACAAGCTAGGATGATAGATAATTGTCTTGTCTTGTCGTCCCAAAGTAATTAAGCTTTAATTAATTAAAATGTGCATCGCACATCAAAACAATCAAAACGGCTGATACTCAATAAAGTAGCCCAGATGGTCACAAATGATACCTGTGCACTACCATAGATGAATACGGTATAGTTGTCTGTTTGACATGCATACCACGTATAGGCCTACATACACTACCGTTCAAAAGTTTGGGGTCACAGAAATGTCCTTGTGTTTTAAAGAAAAGCACTAAAATAACATCACATCCATTAAAATAACATCAAATTGATCAGAAATACAGTGTAGACATTGTTAATGTTGTAAATGACTATTGTAGCTGGAAATGGCAGATTTTTTATGGAATATCTACATCGGTGTACAGCAACCATCACTGACTCCTGTGTTCCAATGGCACGTTGTGTTAGCTAATCCAAGTTTATCATTTTAAAAGGCTAATTGATCATTAGAAAACCCTTTTGCAATTATGTTAGCACAATTATGTTAGCATTAGAAAACTGTTGTTCTGAATAAAGAAGCAATAAAACTGTCCTTCTTTAGAATATATCATATCATGAAAACCGTGGCTCCTGGGACAGGAACCCATCTGTAGCACGTCTCAATCAGAGCTTTGGTGTAATTCTTTAAAACTTAGAAATTATACAAATCAGCAGAGCAGATTGGGTGTGTTTGGTATGTGAGTGGAGTTGATTAGAATATCAATACACACACGCAAGAATGCATACCGAAACACACGCACACACACATACATACAAGCTAAACACCCACAAAAACACACGCACACACTCTCACACACACAAACACACACATGCTAATTAATAGAAAACAAACAGTAATGAAGGCAGCCTGTTGGGACTGGATTAGGCCGTCTCTTTCCTTGCCAAACAAATTGCTCTTTAAAATCAATCAAACACACCAACCTCTGTTCCAACTCTCCAGCAGTCTCTCATCAGACAGACAGAGAGGAGTGGGCATGCCAAAACATCATTAGAACGTTTCATTAACGCTTTCACACTGTTATGGAGGGAACATGCAACTGGCAAGGAGAACTATCTGTCTAAAACAATGTCTTCTTAAATTGTAGTAAATAGGTTTCTTAGCGGAGATTCCAGAAATCCAGCTTCCACAAAGACAGACTGTGCATCCCAAATGGCAACCTGATCAAAGCAGTGCACCAAGTAGGGAATAGGGAGCCATTAAGGACACAGCCAGAGAGAGAGCTGCAGCTCTGCAGCCGTCACATACAATTAAACAGATGACAGAAGTCCTTACTTCACTCTCATTTGCCAATTTGGTGGGTTCCAACACCCTCTGTTTCAGAGTTATAATAAAGAGAGGCTATAGGAGAAATTAATTTAGGCTGCTGGGCTGGGAGTCCAGGGACAAACGGGGGAGGCTGTAGTTTACTGGGAGACAGAGAGTCGGAGAGTCTGTCCCAACTCTCTGGCTTTAAATAAATGACTGCTGGCTATAATCTAACCTGACATATTTGATCCTCCTACCCAGATACGAGTAGTTGTTGTTTTTTCATACTCATTTTGCCCTCGTCAATGACAGTGTGCTTCTGTATGAACTAGATGTGCTCCTACTGTCTATAGCTAGGGTGTACGTCATGATGCATCCAATGGCTGTAATTGTTAGTCTTAGCCACTGAGTGCATTGTGATGATGAGAGTGGTGTGCAGCAGTGGTGAACATACTGTTCTGATCTGAATATATCCTCTAGAGCTAGGAGTGGTTTCTTTTTTCTTCTCTGTTTTTGGCTCCACTTTGTTTGGCTCACTGTTCTCCGAGTGATGGAAGGAAAGAAAAAAGGACAGGGAATTTTTTTAATTAATTATGCCAACACAATTAAACAGGACATCCCAGGGCTTTTTTTCTGTCCCGTTTGATATTCAATCACGGACTCAAATTGTTTCTGCCACTTACATATTGATTTAATTCTCTCATCTCATGTGTTAATTAAGGAGACTTGACAGCTATACCCTGGCCCTACCAGTACAGGTTACCACCCTAGAGAAACACAGCCACCACTGGACTGCAGATGGAACTAAAAGTCCTTTAGTTTTGCAAGACTGGAGAATTCCTGTGGAATAAATTGGAACGTTGCTAATTTTAACTCTTTCTCTAGCATTTCTTAGAGGTCTTCACTGGTCCCAAAAGTTGGACCCGTTCCGAAATGGACCTGGGTCTTTCCCACCCGGACACGATATGCATGAGTTCATTTTTAAAATGACCTGTTCCCGAACGGACTCGAGAAAACGTAGACCCGTTCCGTATAGACCTGGTCAGATCCAGACACGGTACGATCCCATCCAAGTGAGGGAAGCAGCAGAAAAGTCATTTTTTAGCTAATTTATTAACCAGAGCTGATAAAACGCGAGAGGGAGAGAGAGGTGCCGCTCTAGAAGGTGTGGGAGGGGCTGTACTGTGAGTGAGTGAGTGACACATTCTTTCCAAGATGGCATAGCAGTGCAGACGTGGTTTGTCGTCCTCTCGTTTACTTTTTGTATTTTTCGTCTTTTTTGTATATATTTCAATTTATTTTCAGTCTCTTTTCCATTTCTTCTATTAAATATACCTTCCGGTAACTCGCCTCACCCAATGTGACACGGATCCGCAATTTTTTAGACCTTATAGCCAGAACCTCCATCAGGAGCTAGCCATCAGAAGCTAACCAGCTAATTAGTTACTAGCTATTTAGTCATTGTTAGCCACTGCTAGCGGCCTTTACCTTCTGCACAGACACCAGACGTTTTTTTTGCCAGGATAATACTTGACAGCCTGCCAGTATCGGACGGTTTTCTCCACTACAACGCCGGATTCCTGCCGTAAACCCTGGACCAATACTATTGATCATCATGGCTAGCTAGCTGCCACCGAGTGACCCAGCCCCGAAGCTAGCCCTGAGCCAGGCCCACCTCCCGGCCTACTCTGTGATCACTCGGCTACTCAGCCAATGCCTCCCGGACTCTACCCCAACACGGCTAGAATCCGCTACTCCACCGGATCCTTGTTGTAAGCTCTGGACCTTTGCATCGGATCATCACTGCTAGCTAGCTGCTACCGAGTGGCTATAGTGGCTAACGCCCCTGCCTCAAAGCTAGCACCAGTTAGCCGCGAGCCAGGTGCATCTCCCGGCTAGCAAACAAAATTACTACAACTGCAATACCTCTTTCGCCATCTGGCGCCCCCTTTGTCAACACGGCGCCCCTCTGTACCACCACAACCGGTCCGCCGACGTAACTCCATCGGCTGTGCCCTCAACCGGCCTTTGCCGGACGTCGGAGCAGACGCTTCTCCTTACCCCGGCCTGCTAACTTTAAACGCCGTGTCTCCCACGTGCTAGCGTTGTAACGACTACCCCGCGGCTTCCCTGTTCCATCTATTGCTGTTCACTGGACCCTATGATTACTTGGCTACATAGCTGATGCCTGCTGGACTGTTCTTTAACCTGTTTGGCGTGCAAGCCCGACGTCGGTACACTTATGACAACAGCCAGCTCAAAGTGCAGGGCGCGAAATTCAAAAGATATTTTTTTTAAATATTTAACTTTCACACATTAACAAGTCCAAGACACAAGATGAAAGGTACACATCTTGTGAATCAAGCCAACATGTCCGATTTTTAAAATGTTTTACAGGGAAGACACAATATGTAAATCTATTAGCTAACCACGTTAGCAAAAGACACCACTATTTTTACTCCATCAGTTTTTTACTCCATCAGTAGCTATCACAAATTCGACCAAATAAAGATATAAATAGCCACTAACCAAGAAACAACTTCATCAGATGACAGTCTGATAACATATTTATTGTATAGCATATGTTTTGTTAGAAAAATGTGCATATTTCAGGTATAAATCATAGTTTACATTGCAGCTACAGTCAGAAATTGCACCGAAAGCAGACAGAAAAATTACAGACACCAACGCCAAATAACTAAATACTCATCATAAAACATTTCTGAAAAATACATAGTGTACAGCAATTGAAAGACAGGCATCTTGTGATTCCAGACAATATTTCCGATTTATCAAGTGTTTTACAGCGAAAACACAATATAGCGTTATATTAGCTTAGCACAATAGCAAACATAACAACAGCATTGATTCAAGGCAAAAATAGCGATAACGTATAAACCACCAAAATATATTAATTGTTTCACTAACCTTCTCAGAATTCTTCAGATGACAGTCCTGTAACATCATATTACACAATGCATATAGAGTTTGTTCGAAAATGTGCATATTTAGCGGCACAAATCGTGCTTATACAATGAGAATAGTGTCCATAACGTCAAGCAATCTGTCCGGCGCCATCTTGTAAAGGCACCTATTCTTATCGAAAACTATTCATAAACTTGACAAAAAAAATACAGGTTGGACAGCAATTGAAAGACAAATTAGTTCTTAATGCAATCGCTGAATTACATTTTTTAAATTAACCTTACTGCGCAATACAGGCTGCGATAACGCAAGGCTACACTGCAGGAAATGGCGTCTTATGCATTTGACATTTTTCAACAGAACAATGAATTATCAGCATAAATAGTTCTTACTTTTCGATGAACTCCCATCAGAATCTTGGGAAAGGTGTCCTTTGTCCAAAAGAATCGTTGCTAGGTTGGAGAACGTCGTCTTCAACGTTGCAATTAGCAGTAAACAATAGCCATGTGGGCCAGAGATACCCAACTTCCTACAACGTCACGAAAATAAATACCCGAAAATCGCAATATACTGACATAAACTGATATAATTCGGTTTAAAATAACAACATTACGATGTCTTCAACACCTATATCGAATAAAAACAGAGCCGGATATATCTAGGAGCTAAAACGGGAGCTTCTAAAATGACATGCCAAGACCCTCCCTGCGTCAGAGCGAAGAGTGGAAAGATGGGACACTTCGGTTCCAAGCAATTTATAACCTTTGGGAACTACGTAGAAACTCCATTTCAACTCTCCCTATTCGCTGACACCCAGCGGAAGGCGTATGCAGTGCATCTCAACCAATAGAGGACAGGCAAATTAATACACAGGTCTCAGAACAGCCAGCAAAATTCTGCATTCTGACATACACATAGGAAAATTGCTCTAAGTCCAGTTCTGTTTCACCCACAGATATAATTCAAACGGTTTTAGAAACTAGAGAGTGTTTTCTATCCAATAGTAATAATAATATGCATATTGTACGAGCAAGAATTGAGTACGAGGCCTTTTTGAAATGGGCACCTTTTATCTGGCTACTCAATACTGCCCCTTGAGCCCAAACAGGTTAATCACGCTACTCCATTTTGTTTATATTTTGTTTATCTGTCGGCCCCAGCCTCGAACTCAGGCCCTGTGTGTAGTTAATAAACCCTCTCTGCCCATTCATCGCCATTTTACCTGTAGTTGTTGTCTTAGCTGATTAGTTGTTGTTGTCTTACCCATTGTTGTCTTAGCTAGCTCTCCCAATCAACAACTGTGATTGCTTTGTGCCTCGCTTTATGTCTCTCACAAATGTCAATATGTTTTGTACACTGTTGTTTAGGATAGTTATCATTGTTTTAGTTTACTGCGGAGCACCTAGTCCCCTTCAACATGCCTCAGCTACCTCCTTTGTCCCACCTTAACCCAGGCACTGCGTGTCCCCAGGCACTCTCATTTGTTGACTTCTGTAACCATAAAAGCCTTGGTTTCATGCATGTTAACATCACAAGCCTCCTCCCTAAGTTTGTTTTACTCACTGCTTTAGCACACTCCGCCAACTCTGATGTCCTTGCCGTGTCTGAATCCTGGCTTAGGAAGGCCACCAAAATGTCTGAGATTTCCATACCCAATTACAACATTTTCCGTCAAGATAGAATTGCCAAAGGGGGAGAAGTTGCAATCAACTCCAGAGATAGCCTGCAAAGTTCTGTCATACCATCCAGGTCTATGCCCAAACAGTTCGAGCTTCTAATTTTAAAAATGAATCTCTCCAGAAATAAGTCTCTCAATGTTGCCGCCTGTTATAGACTCCTCTCAGCTGCCAGCTGTGCCCTGGACACCATATGTGAATTGATTGCCCCCCATCTATCTTCAGAGTTCGTACTGTTAGGTGACCTAAACTGGGATATGCTTAACACCCCGGCAATCCTACAATCTAAACTAGATGCCCTCAATTTCACACAAATTATCAAGGAACCCACCAGGTACAACCCTAAATCTATAAACATGGGCACCCTCATAGATATTATCCTGACCAACTTGCCCTCCAAATACACCTCTGCTGTTTTCAATCAGGATCTCAGCGATCACTGCCTCATTGCCTGCATCCGCTATGGGTCCGCGGTCAAACGACCACCCCTCATCACTGTCAAACGCTCCCTAAAACACTTCTGCAAGCAGGCCTTTCTAATCGACCTGGCCCGAGTATCCTGGAAGGATATTGACCTCATCCCGTCAGTAGAGGATGCCTGGTCGTTCTTTAAAAGTGATTTCCTCACCATCTTAAATAAGCATGCCCAATTCAAACATTTTAGACCTAAGAACAGAAATAGCCCTTGGTTCACTCCAGACCTGCAGACCACAAAACATCACGTGACGGACTGCACTAGCATCGAATGGTCCCCGTGATATGCAACTTTCCAGGGAAGTCAGGAACCAATACACGCAGTCAGTCAGGAAAGCTAAGGCTAGCTTTTTCAAACAGAAATTTCCATCCTGTAGCTCTAACTCCAAAAAGTTTTGGGGCACTGTAAAGTCCATGGAGAATAAGAGCACCTCCTCCAGCTGCCCACTGCACTGAGACTAGGAAACACTGTCACCACTGATAAATCCACGATGATCGAGAATTTCAATAAGCATTACTCTATGGCTGGCCATGCTTTCCTCCTGGCTACCACAACCCCGGCCAACAGCTCCGCACCCCCCGCAGCTACTTGCCCAAGCCTCCCCAGCTTCTCCTTCACCCAAATGCAGACAGCAAATGTTCTGAAAGAGCTGCAAAACCTGGACCTGAACAAATCAGCTGGGCTAGACAATCTGGCTCCTCTCTTTCTAAAATTATCCACCGCCATTGTTGCAACACCTATTACCAGTCTGTTCAACCTCTCTTTCGTATCGTCCGAGATCCCTAAAGATTGGAAAGCTGCCGAGGGCATCCACCTCTTCAAAGGAGGTGACACTCTAGACCCAAACTGTTATAGACCTATATCCATCCTGCCCTGCGTTTCTAAAGTCTTCGAAAGCGAAGTTAATAAACAGATCACTGACCATTTCGAATCCCACCGTATATTCTCCGCTGTGCAATCCGGTATTCGAGCAGGTCACAGGTGCACCTCAGCCACGCTCAAGGTACTAAACAATATCATAACCGCCATCGATAAAAGACAGTACTGTGCAGCCGTCTTCATCGACCTGGCCAAGGCTTTCGACTCTGTCAATTACCGTATTCTTATCGGCAGACTCAAAAGCCTTGCTTTCTCAAATGACTGTCTCGCCTGGTTCACCAACTACTTCTCAGGCAGAGTTCAGTGTGTCAAATCGGAGGGCCTGTTGTCCGGACCTCTGGCAGTCTCTATGGGGGTACCACAGGGTTCAATTCTCGGGTCGACTCTTTTCTCTGTATATATCAACGATGTCGCTCTTGCTGCGGGTGATTCCCTGATCCACCTCTACGCATAAGACACCATTCTGTATACATCTGGCCCTTCTTTGGACACTGTGTTAACTAACCTCCAAACAAGCTTCAATGCCATACAACACTCCTTCCGTGGCCTCCACCTGCTCTTAAACGCTAGTAAAACCAAATGCATGCTGCCTGCACCCGCCCGCCCGACTAGCATTACTACTCTGGACGGTTCTGACTTAGAATATGTGGACAACTACAAATACCTAGGTGTCTGGCTAGACTGTAAACTCTCCTTCCAGACTCATATTAAACATCTCCAATCCAAAATTAAATCTAGAATCGGCTTCCTATTTCGCAACAAAGCCTCCTTCACGCACGCCGCCAAACGTACCATCATAAAACTGACTATCCTACCAATCCTCAACTTCGGCGATGTCATTTACAAAATAGCTTCCAATATTCTACTCAGCAAACTGGATGTAGTCTATCACAGTGCCATCTGTTTTGTCACCAAAGCCCCTTATACTACCCACCACTGCGACCTATATGCTCTAGTCGGCTGGCCCTCGCTACATATTCGTCGCCAGACCCACTGGCTACAGGTCATCTATAAGTCTATACTAGGTAAAGCTCCGCCTTATCGCAGCTCACTGGTCACGATAACAACACCCATCCGTAGCACGCACTCCAGCAGGTATATTTCACTGGTCATCCCAAAGCCAACACTTCCTTTGGCCGCCTTTCCTTCCAGTTCTCTGCTGCCAATGACTGGAACGAATTGCAAAAATCGCTGAAGCTGGAGACTGATATTTCCCTCACTAACTTTAAACATCAGCTATCTGAGCAGCTAACCGATCGCTGCAGCTGTACATAGCCCATCTGTAAGTAGCCCACCCAATCTACCTACCTCATCCCCATATTGTTTTTATTTACTTTTCTGCTCCTTTGCACACCAGTTTTTCAACTTGCACATCACCATCTGCACATCTATCACTCCAGTGTTAATTTGCTAATTTGTAATTACTTCACTACTATGGCCTATTTATTTCCTTACCTCCTCACGCCATTTGCATACACTGTATATAGACTTTCTTTTTTTTCTATTGTGTTATTGACTGTATGCTTGTTTATTCCATGTGTAACTCTGTGTTGTTGTTTGTGTCGCACTGCTTTGCTTTATCTTGGCCAGGTCGCAGTTGTAAATGAGAACTTGTTCTCAACTAGCTTACCTGGTTAAATAAAGGTGAAATATATATTTTTTTAAAGAAGCAGGGAAGAGGGACGGAGAGACGAGAGACACCAACCAATCAAGCCGACTGTCGCTATAGTAGACTAATAGCTGCCATAGCTAGGTTGTTTTTCATTAAATTTGATTAGGTAGTACCTGTCTTGACTGTATCAAACCGGGAGAAGCTAGTCAAGCTAGCTAACGTTATCTAGATAGGCTAATTGAGGATTCACATTCTACAGTTACAAATAACAACAACTCCATTCAGAATATTAAGTAACAGCCTACTTGTTGGTTCTTGGTTGTTGTAGCCTATCTTTCTCCCTTAACTTTTAATTCCATCATTTTGATTCCATCTTTCATTGATTAAATATCTCCTAACTTGTGACCCACACAGATGCTCTATGACTGTAGCCTATTGTCGCTTTGGTGACTTATGATTGGCTAACAACAACAACAACTAGCTCCAGCCCGCACTCTTGGGAAAAGCAAGAACAGCAGCATAAATTATACAATGTATCTCTCTCTCTACTGCAGCAGTCACATTTGGATCTGTAAGGGCCCTTCCAGACAACTCAGTTAAAATTACAAATACCGGAGACCTGTGACAATGATATCAGATTCGACCCAGACCCATGACATTATTTAAAATTCTGGATCTGGACCCGCTCGGGTCCCGGATCTGGTCTTGGGTAATCGGATATCCCTCCTCCCCAACCCATTTTTTTATCTCCTCCATCCATTATTTCTCTCCTCCTCTACCGATCATTTGCCTCCCCTTCCTTCCCCCTGCTCTGGTCACCATGGCTGTTCCTGTGCCTCTGCTCCCACCTGCCCCCTCTCCTGTCCTCTCCTCTGCCCCAGATACCAGGGGACCATGCAGCCCATGCAGCTCCAGCTGGCAGCAGTGACAGGGTCCTCAGCACTTCATTCTATTGGCTGGGATTAATAGTGGACTCTTTGGCCCGGGCCATCTCTTCCTCTGACAGGCATTTTTTCTGGCTTCTTCCGTCGCTACTGACACCTGATAAAATGCTGCTAGAACACCACATGATGGTGGAACTAATGGCCCTGTCGTCTAATGTGGGCCAGCTGGCAGGATGTGTGTGTGTGTGTGTGTGTGTGTGTGTGTGTGTGTGTGTGTGTGTGTGTGTGTGTGTGTGTGTGTGTGTGTGTGTGTGTGTGTGTGTGTGTGCGTGCGTGCGTGCGTGCGTGCGTGCGTGCGTGCGTGCGTGCGTGCGTGCGTGCGTGCGTGCGTGCGTGCGTGCGTGCGTGCGTGCGTGCGTGCGAGCGTGCGCGCGTGCAGAAATAGGACCAGGAGAGTCTGAAAGTAGGAGTACAGATACAGGATCAGTTTTTCATTTTAGATCATAAAAATTAAGATTATATGGACAGGGGAGACCTGATTCTAGATTAGCACCCCATACGCTGAGACACTTTTTGACTATGGGCCCAGTGCTGGTGTGTGCTGAGGTAACCTTGGCTTTGGATGATGATAATGCAGTCTGCTGATCAGCCAGCACATGCATCTGTTTAATTACTCTCAGCCTTAATTGTGTGTAGAATAATTTAATTAGCAAAGTCTGTGGCCAGCATAATGCTCCAGAGTGTGCATACAAACACACACACACACACACACACACACACACACACACACACACACACACACACACACACACACACACACACACACACACACACACACACACACACACACACACACACACACAGAGAGAGAGGTTCCCCCGCCTGCAGATGGTAAGGGGTCATTCAGCAGAGAGGAGACAGGAGAGGGCCTGCTCTGTATATCATGGTGAGTTTCAAAACACGTTGTGGGAGGAATGACTTCTTCATTATGGAACTCATTACTCATCATGGAATATGCAAATAAGATAGGAAAGAATTAAGACTCTCCACTCAGAGGTCTGTATCGACACTAAGGGTATATCTTTGTCTACAGTAACATATTCAGAAGCCCTGCTCCTGCCCTGTTCATCAGCATATTGAGCAGGATATTACTTAGCAACACTAGGACCTGTGGGGACACACTGAACGGGTTTCAACCACCAATAAATAACTAAATATATTGTTTTTAGTTTCTCTCATATCATTGATTATGTTGCACTCAATATGCTGTAAAATCGAGTTGTAAAGTGATTCAATATTTCACGGGACAGTAAAAACAGAATGAGCTCATGGTATGGGAACCAAAAAGCACAGGTTTCCATTCATACAGTATACAGTTTATAAGCTTTATGTAATTCATGATTTTGGTAACAACAACAACATTTATAACTGTGAAAACTGTGTCCCACAGCATGGGTGTACACATGTTATGTGGCATGTTTGTGAGTTCTCTCCTGAACCTTCCTCAGTCAAATCCAACTTGTCTCCTCTGGAACCTTCCCCCTTCTTCCCCTCTTTATCACTATGAAGGTCTGCACCTTTGATATTACTCTACACACACATACACACACACACACACGCACACACACACACACAACCACACACGCATAAATATAAACACACAAATAAACACATACACACACACAAACACAATCACACACATACACACACACACACACACACACACACACACACAATCACACACACACACACACACACACACACACACACACACACACATGAACATACACACACACATGCACACACACATGCACACACACACACACACACACACACACACACACCCACACACAAGGTTTTCAAACACATTTTCCGCTAGCAGGGAGGCTTCATAAATCTTTCATGTTAAGTGTCCCCTCGGCTCCCCTCTCCTCCACTTTGCTTTGTTTGACTCTCTCTCTTTCTCTCTCACTCTCTCCCCTTCTTTCCCTCTTTCTCTCCCTCTCTCTCTCTGTCTCTCATTCTCCCTTCATGCTTATATGGATCACATCAGACCTGGGAAACACAGGTGAGCTCAACACAGGGCCACGGCAAGGAAAGGGCCGGAAACACACCACTATTAAACTTCCACCTGGACCCCTCACACACACACACACACACACACACACACACACACACACACACACACACACACACACACACACACACACACACACACACACACACACACATACACACATACACACAGGCACGCACATACATAGGAAGCACACACACATACACATAAACACATACTGTACACACACATTCGGTTCCGCCAAGGCCCCCAGTTTCCCGTCTAGAGCGTCACAAGCTCTGCTGGTTGGCTACTGCGTAGCAACCTATGGGTGCCAAAAGCCCTGGTACTGTATGCCCTAGAAAGCCTATGTAAATTAGGATCATAAGAACGGCCCCAACAAATTATTTACGGGCGTTTTGGCATCTAAAGTTCAATCCCCGTGGTGAATTATTAGTTGGCTACAAATCAAGATATTTAATTAAATAGTTACCCATTCTGATCCTTACGGCCACTTTCCTTAGACATTTTTTGGTTCTATTCAACCCCATTCATCAATATAGCGTGCTTCAAATTCAAATACTTCCAACTTCAAGTGCCATCGGGAGTTTTCTATAGGAATATGTGGATGACGTCAGTGCCATCACTACTGGTTTTAATAGCTATGGTTCCTCCAGCAAACCGTTGCTACATTGAACCATTAAAGGTTCCTGCTAGAACCCCTCAACTAAACGAAGGTGCAAATATGAACCATTGACTAGCAATGGTTCCTTGAGGATCTCCTGGGGTTCTCCTACTCACAAAGGCATCTCAGGGCATCTCATCTTTTAACTTCCTTTCAAAAGCTGAACCTTAACCCCCCCTCCTTTGGAGGCAGTTTTGACTTGAACATGACCTCAGTGTAGATCTGACTAGAGACCAGGTTCAATCAGTAATCATGTATCCAACCAAAGGACCACCCACCATAGATGACCCAACACACACACACAAACACACACACACATTTAGTGTCATTTAATGTATATGACAGCCACATGCGACTGACGTGCCAGAGCGTCCCAACTTCAACCACTCCTTAACGAGGGTTAATGAGCCAGTGAACCTTGATGAGGCTTAACGAGGGTTAACGAGCGTGTTGACCCTGACAACGGCTAATGGCTGCTGTTGTGACTCAACATTTCTCCTGATTAAGGCCAGGCTAGACTGATGAGGAAGGAGGAGCTTGTCTGACACCCTGCCATTCTACATACTCTGGCGTCTGTCCTCTAGTCCTCTATGGGTCTCCTGTCCCCATCGATCTCACATCCCAGGCATAGAGTCTATGGGATATAGCCATAGTGATGAGATGAAAATAAATCCTCTCATGTAATTTCCTCTGATTTGACTTTCACTTTGTTTTCAGAACATTCTCTTTAGGAATGTGTCCATATTTGGACGTTAGGAAAGAAAAAGAGCACAGCTTGAGCTTAAGTAAATAGTCTTTAACCTCAGAGCAATGTTCAAGTAAGAGCACCAACATGGAAGAGGACCAACCAGGAAGTGTACGGAGTGACTCAGCTTTAATATTGCAGTTAAATACTGCAGTTAAATATTACTGTTAAATAGTGTTAAGTTAGAGGGAGCTCTCCTCTCCTGGGCTGTTATATATATTATGAAGTCTTACTCTTACTCTAGTGAACAATATAAACTGGCACTCCTGTAGACAGACTTCGGGCCACTAAGAACATAATTAAATAAATTATGTGAGAGAAACTGTGTATACGTGTGGAAGGAGTGGAGTAAACATGGAGAATTTTCCTGAAGCTATTGCACAGACTTTCTGCCAACTGTAACATGGAAGCCTACGTACTGTAGGTTTAAGCTTGTGTCTGGGAGGGGGTAAGGAATGTGATATTTGTCCAATGCTTTTTTATTGTATTGATTCACATTCTGCAACCTGTTTCACCCAAAGACAGAGTAGATAGACGCACATAATGATTTATGCCCATGTGTAATATATCGTGGAGATAAAGCCTGCAAAGTGGTCTTCTATACCCGATGATTGAAGATGCTATCTCCACCATTCAATCTTGCTTCTCGCTGCTGTTATGTTTGACGAATAACCGACCTGACATGTAATTCCTCTCAGATCTCATTTGGATTGTCTATAGCCAGAGGGTCTAGCACCACACACACACACACACATGCAAGCACACACACACACAGAAGGGAGTACACACACTGTCACATACACACAAGCACACATATACACACACACTCACTAAGGGAAATTAGCATAAAGTTTCATTTGGGTCATCCTCATCAGATTTCACACTTGGTAAACAGTTCTGTTTCTCTCTCCCAGACACTCCAGGAGGGACCCAACTTTCAAAGAACTGATAGTGTCACGCTCTGATCTGTTTCACCTGTCCTTGTGCTTATCTCCACCCCCACCAGGTGTTGCTTATTTTCCCCGGTGTATTTATCCCTGTGTTTCCTGTCTCTCTGTGCTAGTTCGTCTTGTTTGTCAAGTCAACCAACATTTTTGTTTCTCAGCTCCTACTTTCCCAGTCTCTCTTTTCTCGCACTCCTGATTTTGTCCCTTGCCTGTCCTGAGTCTGAGCCCGCCTGCCTGACCACTCTGCCTGCCCCTGACCTCGAGCCTGCCTATTGTCTTGTACTGTTTGGACTCTGACCTGGTTACTGAACCCCTGCCTATACTGACCTCGAGCCTGCCTATCACCTGGTACTGTTTTGACTCTGACCTGGTTTATGAACTCTCGCCTGTACCCGACCTGCTTTTTTGCCTACCCCTTTTGTCATAATAAATATCGGAGCTCAACCATCTGCCTCCTGTGTCTGCATTTTGGTCTCGCCGTGTGCCCTTATAGATAGAAGGTAAATATCAAAACAATTTACAGATTTAAGAATTTTACTGCACACACAGATATATTAACAGTACTGCACTTTTCATGTAGCCTAATTTTGACCAATCAACTGATCAAGCAACATTATGGATTAAACGTTCAATCCTGTTGCTGCAGGATTATTTTGCTGCAACAATACTAGTCAAATTAAGATCCCATATCTGTACGTTCACTGTGCCATTACCATAACATCACTATGAACATCTATAGGAATACTGTATCTACCAATGAAGACTAACAGTGCTAGATTATTAAGATGCCATAGCTGTACTGTGAAAAGACTTCACCCATAACACCAATATGAACATCTACAGGAATATCTATCAATGAAGACCAACAGTGCTAGACATGAAACCATCTCATAGATAAAAACGCAGAGTCCATTTCAAGACATTCTCATACGTCACCCCTCCTTGAGTCAATGCTTTCAGTGCCCTAAAATGTACACGTATAACCAACCAATGAGCTGTGTTTGAGACTTTGTGTTGAGTTTGAGTATTCTGTTTTCAGTCATAAAGTGAGACTCACCTTCTCCTGAACCACTGCTTCTATGATAGCTGTAATTCTAGTATACAGCAGCACAGTGGATGTGACGGAGAGAATTAGAGTCATATGCTGGGTACCAAATGGCACCCTAAACCTATAGTGCACTACTTTTGACCAGAGAACGCTATGAGCCCTATGATCAAAAGTAATGCAATAATATAGAACATGACAACCTGCCCATACCAAAGAGACCACTGGCTGGATGTAGAGTTTGTGTGTGTGTGTGTGTGTGTGTGTGTGTGTGTGTGTGTGTGTGTGTGTGTGTGTGTGTGTGTGTGTGTGTGTGTGTGTGTGTGTGCGTGCGTGCGTGCGTGCGTGCGTGCGTGCGTGCGTGCGTGCGTGCGTGCGTGCGTGCGTGCGTGCGTGTGTGAGATTACTTTGGTAAAAGATTTTACGTCAGTTTCTGTAAATTGTCTTATTTTCTGTCAGACAATATTTAAATTCAACAAGGCAACTGTAAACATGTCGTCCCCCACGAATGATGCGGCGCCCCCTTTGAACCAATCAGTGTAATTTTGTAAATGGCAAGACGCCTCATTTACCCAAGTTTCATCAAAATCGGGCCAGTGGTGTCTGAGATATCATCTGGGTTAGCTAAATTGCATCACTCTGAGTCAAGAAATATACACTCAGTTTATTTCCATACCCATCTAGTACTAGGTCGGTCCCCCTTTGCCTCCAGAAAAGCATGAATTCTTCAGGCATTGAAACGTTGCTCAGTTTGTATCAAGGGACCTAACGTGTGCCTGGAAAACATTCCCCACACCATTACACCACCGCCACCAGCTTGTACCGTTGAGACCAGACAGAATGGGGCTTACACCAAATCCTGACTCTGCCATCAGCATGACGCAACAGGAACTGCGATTTGTCGGACCAGGCAACTCCTCAATTGCCCACTGAAGCCACTTCTTCTTGTGTTTAGCTGATAGAAGTGGAACCCAGTGTGGTCGTCTGCTGCAACAGCCCGTCCGTGACAAGGACTGATGAGCTGTACGTCCCCAGATGCGTTCTGCACACCATTATTGTACTGCACCATTATTTGCCTGTTAACTTGCACGATTCCTGCCATTCTCCTTCGACTTCTCATCAACGAGCTGTTTTCGCTCACAGGACTGCCGCTGACTTCATGTTTTTTGTTTGTCGCACCAATCTCTGTAAACCCTAGAGACTGTCATGCATGAAAAGCCCAGGAGGCCGGCCGTTTCTGAGATACTGGGACCGACGGGGCTGGCACCGACAATCATAAGACGCTCAAAGTCACTTAAGTCACTCATTTTGCCCATTCTAACATTCAATCGAACAGTAACTGAATGCCTGTCTGCCTGCTTCATATAGCAAGACACGTGACTCGCTGTCTGTAGGAGCGAACCGTTTTCGTGAACGGGATGGTGTACCTAATAAACATGTGCCCGTTATAGCGCCACCATGTGGTCGATATTAATGTTCTTGCATATGTTGAATCTTGACAGTGTTTGCAACATTTGTGGCAAATTGTATTTGACTGATTTCTATGCATTTATGTGCCAGTCCACGCCCACGTGAACTATTATTGATCAATAGCGGCCATGTTGTTTAGGTACTAGTCTAGAATTTATTGCGTCGGGAGACCTTTGTCCATAGATGCAACATATCAAGTTTTGAGCAGATCGGTCATTCGATGCCATTTTTCCACAAATTTCTAAATGGCGGAAAATCTATCATGGCAGGCCTTATGGGTTACTGAGAAAAATATGTTCCTTGTGAGGAGAGCGAACTATGTAGCGAATTTCATGACTTTAGGTCAAACGGGGTTAGGGCCATGACTTTTCAAAGTTAGCATTTTCAATTGCGTGTTATAGCGTCACCATCTGGTGGAATTTTGTAGATGCCGGATCTCTATGGCAAGACACATAATTCACCTAAGTTTTGTCAAAATCGTGCCTGTGGTGTCTGAGATATCGCTTGTGATGAACGAATGTACTAAAAAATGGAAAAAGATCCACAGTCCCCTCCCTGGGGACAGTAAAAGCACAGTTATATGATCTTAAGATAGAGACAGAGAAAAATCAAATATGGTACACACACACACCTTCAACATCTCCTCCTTTGCAGTAAAACAGAACCTAAAAGGTGGAATTTCTATGGCAAATGCTTGACATTGAAGCAAAAGACTTACAGAGTAAGTAAAGGGAATAGGGAAAGAGGGATACCTAGTCAGTTGTACAACTGAATGCCTTCAACTGAAATGTGTCTTCCGCATTTAACCCAACCCCTCTGAATCAGAGAGGTGCAGGGGGCTGCCTTAATTGACATCCACATCTTCGCCGCCCAGGGAACAGTGGGTTAACTGCCTTGCTCAGGGGCAGAACAACATATTTTTACCTTGTCAGCTCTGTCACGCCCTGACCTTAGAGATCCTTTTTATGTCTCTATTTTGGTTTGGTCAGGGTGTGAGTTGGGTGGGTATTCTATGTTCTATTATTTGTATTTCTATGTTTTGGCCGGGTAGGGTTCTCAATCAGGGACAGCTGTCTATCGTTGTCTCTGATTGAGAACCATACTTAGGTAGCCCTTTTTCCCACCTGTCTTTGTGGGAAGTTGACTTTGTTTATGGCACATAGCCTTTAGCTTCACGGTTTGTTTTGTGGTGTTTATTGTTTTGTTTGGCGTCTTTTCATAATAAAAGAAAATGTACACTCACCACGCTGCGCCTTGGTCTACTTCCTTCAACAGCCGTGACAGAACTTCCCACCACAAACGGACCAAGCAGCGTGGTAAGGAGGAGCAGCGTGTTCAGGATTTATGGACTTGGGAGGAAATCTTGGACGGGAAAGGACCCTGGAGGCAGGCTGGGGAATATCGCCGTCCGAAAGAGGAACTGGAAGCAGCTAAAGCTGAGCGGCGGCGATATGAGGAGGCTAACCATCGAAGCAGGCACGAGAGCCAGCCCCAAACATTTTTTGGGGGGGGGGCACACAGAGAGTGTGGCAGAGTCAGGATTCAGACCTGAGCCAACTCCCCGTGCTTACCGTAGCGAGCATGTGACTGGTCAGGCACCGTGCTATGGGGTGATGCGCACGGTGTCTCGAGTGAGCATTCACAGGCCGGTGTGCTCCGTGCCAGCATCCCGCATTTTCCGGGTGGAAGTGGGCATCCAGCCAGAACGGGTTGTGCCAGCTCTGCGCTCGAGACCGCCAGTGCGCCTCCACGGCCCAGTGTATCCGGTGCCTCTGCCAAGGACAAAGCCTCCTGTATGTATCCCCAGCCTGGTGAGTCCTGTGGCAGCTCCACGTACCAGACTGCCCATACGTCTCCTCACTCCAGTGATGATCCATGGCAAGAAGCCTCCAGTGATGATCCAGGGCACGAAGCCTCCAATGATGATCCATGGCAAGAAGCCTCCAGTGATGATCCATGGAACGAAGCCTCCAGTGATGATCCATGGCAAGAATCCTCCAGTGATGATCCATGGCACGAAGCCTCCAGTGATGATCCAGGGCAAGAAGCCTCCTGTGATGATCCAGGGCAAGAAGCCTCCTGTGATGATCCATGGCACGAAGCCTCCAGTGATGATCAATGTCAAGAAGCCTCCAGTGATTATCCATGGCACGAAGCCTCCAGTGATGATCCATGGCAAGAAGCCTCCAGTGATGATCCAGGGCACAAAGCCTCCAGTGAGGAGTCATGGCACGGAGCCTCCAGCGACGGTCTCCAGTCCGGAGCCTCCAGCGACGGTCTCCAGTCCGGAGCCTCCAGCGACGGTCTCCAGTCCGGAGCCTCCAGCGGCGGTCTCCATTCCGGAGCCTCCAGCGACGGTCTCCAGTCTGGGGCCCGCAACGAGGGTGCCCAGTCCGGGGCCCGCAACGAGGGTGCCCAGTTCGGGGCCCGCTACGAGGGTCCCCAGTCCGGGGCCCGCAAGGAGGGTCCCCATTCCGGGGTCGGCGACGAGGGTCCCCGCACCAGAGGTGCCACCAAAGTGGGGTGAGCCAGTGGTGGAGCGGGGTATGCGTCCCGCACTTGAACCGCCACCGCGGATAGATGCCCACCCAGACCCTCCCCTATAGGTTCAGGTTTTGCGGCCGGAGTCCGCACCTTTGGGGGGGGTGGGGGGGGGGGGGGTACTGTCACGCCCTGACCTTAGAGATCCTTTTAATGTCTCTATTTTGGTTTGGTCAGGGTGTAAGTTGGGGTGGGTATTCTGTTCTATAATTTGTATTTCTATGTTTTGGCCAGGTAGGGTTCTCAATCAGGGACAGCTGTCTATCGTTGTCTCTGATTGAGAACCATACTTAGGTAGCCCTTTTTCCCACCTGTCTTTGTGGGAAGTTGACTTTGTTTATGGCACATAGCTTTTAGCTTCACGGTTTGTTTTGTAGTGTTTATTGTTTTGTTCGGCGTCTTTTCGTAATAAAAGAAAATGTACACTCACCACGCTGCGCCTTGGTCTACTTCCTTCAACAGCCGTGACAAGCTCGGGGATTCGATCCAGCAACCTTTCAGTTACTGGCCCAACAGGTAGAGCGATACAATGAAGAGGAGATGAAATAGTCACACGTTATCTGTCTCTGTGTGTGTGTGTATGTGTGTGTGTGCGCGCGCATGCGTGTGTATGTTTGTGTGTGTTTGAGTGTGTGTGTGTGTGTGTGCGTTTGTGTTCACGTGTGTGATGAAATATTAAAACGTTCATGTGTTTGTGCGAGGGGATGTGTAACGGCTGTCTAATGCCTCCTCCTCGGATGAGGAGGAGGAGTAAGGGTCGGACCAAACGCAGCGTTGAATGAAGACATAATGAATTTATTTACAGACAGACGAAGACGGTAAAACTCTTAAACAAACTACAAAACAACAAACGACGTAGACAGACCTGAACTTGAGAACTTACATATACACGAAGAACGCACGAACAGGTACAGACTACACAAACGAACGAAAACACGAAACAGTCCCGTGTGGTGCATACAGACACAGACACAGGAACAATCACCCACAAACAAACAGTGAGAACAGCCTACCTTAATATGGTTCTCAATCAGAGGAAACGTCAAACACCTGCCTCTAATTGAGAACCATATCAGGCAACACATTTAACCCAACATAGAAACACATAACATAGAATGCCCACCCCAACTCACGCCCTGACCAACTAAACACATACAAAAACAAGGAAAACAGGTCAGGAACGTGACAGGATGGAGCAGTCACTCATGGAGGGAGTCATGGCAGGGATAATACAACACTGTGGCTTGACCTAAGCACTGCAGCACAGTAACAACATAGCATCTGTTTCCTGTCTCTCTCACAAAGAACATCACACACCAACACCAGACACACACCGCTACCAAACACACACACTGCTACAGAACACACATACTGTAGCTATAGATTACACAAACAGGCCTGTTTAGATGTATTTTACACTGGTAGTTTAGACCAGGGGTAGCAACCCTGTTCCTGTGCTGCAGGCACTGCAGGATTTTGTTCCAACTAGGCCCCACACCTGACCAACTGAGCTAATGGATCAGTTCAGTGATTGCCTTAATTCAACACACCTGGGCTTCCAGGTCGGTTAAATCCAAAACAAGAAGTGCCCCTGGCACTCCAGGACCATGGTTACCTACCCCTGGTCTAGGCTGTTGCATAAAGATAGAGGTCAAGAGGAATAGAGGCTGTTTGTCTCGATCTCTGGCTGTAATGTTTTCTTCATTTGATTGTTGATATGCCAGCACATGAGAGAGTAGAGAATATATGATGACCTTGTCTTTCAAAATACACATTTAATAAAATATTGTACTGTAGTAACAAATCAACCTGTTACACAGACTACAAAATATTCAAAAGATATACCACTGTCTGGTTTCTTGTTTGTTAGAAAATCTGTCTTTTTGAGCACCTTTTGTGTCTTCTATCCTCAGGTCTAACTCAATAATAGTCAGTGGAGAGAGAGAGAGAGAAAGAGACAGAGAGAGAGAGAGAGAGAGAGAGAGAGAGAGAGAGAGAGAGAGAGAGAGAGAGAGAGAGAGAGAGAGAGAGAGTGTGAGAGAGCCCAACAGGCAATAGACATATAAAACCTAGATTCCCCTCAGGTGGTAAGCTTCCATTATCCTCTCATCTTTATCTCTGAGTCTATTCCACCACCACCCTCCCCTCTGTCCTGTCTCCCCAGCCCGCCTTCCAAACGCTTCGTTTGGCAAGGTCGATAAACAGAACCTTTAACGCTGCTCAGAATGATTCTAACCTATTCTGAACAACACATTAAAACCAAAGCAAATAAACTGCAAAAGCTCTTTTCACTCCTCCTCTGTCACAAAAGGCACATATAAGAGTGTGTGTGCGCGCGTGTGAAGGAAAAGGTCAGATTCTCAATACATTCACTCTCTATAGACATCCCAGCTAAAAGCACTGATTGTTGTCTACACATTGTCGCTGTACAAATAAAACAAAGAAGAGACAGAAGGAGAAAGAAAAACAGAAAGAAAGATTCTAACCACGGAACGTCTTGATTACTGGCTTCCAGTGAGGCTAAATTGGTGTGTATTTTTCCTCTAATGTGAAAGCATTCTCCCTCTGGAAAGCAGGATAATTTAAGGGTGTTTTTGTCCTTCGTTTTTACTTTACATTATCTCTCTTTATCTTGTAATTACGCTAGTTTGTCTATTATTGTCCTAGTTCACAGCTTTGAATTGTAAATTTCCCCTATATGTTCTCTCTGGTGATATCTGTATTGATGTGTGAAGCACAGGGAGGGATGTCATCTTGTCCACCAGGTCACAGATCTAACCACACACATCTCCTCTTGAAATATAACGGCTTTGGTGGTATGTACTGTATGGCCATTCTCACAGAGGAGCTGCAACTAACAGCTCAGTCTGGCTCAACATGGACCCAACATGGATGCCCTCATCCACTCTCGTCCCCTGCACCCATATCCCAGAAGGCTTTGCAGCGATTCAGGGGCTCAGAGCGCCAACGCCAGCTCTCTGTACCCTTGAGGAGGGAAATGCACAATTAATCAGGTATGAATGGAGCACAATAAAAATCGATGCGTTTCAGAAAGAAGCATGAAACATTTACAAGCCCACTCCTGTTCTGCAAAAACTCATCATTTTTATCGACTCTCTTCTTAACCACGACACTATCAACGGCCGGCTTCCGTGTTTCTTTATTGGTTTCAATTTATCTATAAAAGGGGGAAGGCCCCTATCTGCAGAATAAATCATGCATGGATAGTCAACAGAAGCAGCACACTATGGCCTGCAGCCACATGGAAATGCAACAACACAAAGCCAAGGACAGATGTGTCCAGACCAAACATAAACAGTCTCAGTTTCTTGAAGGGGAATCTATGGGAACATGATGATGCCCGTTAGGGGAATTAGACTGATATTATACAAACATAAATCATCTCATTTTAGAGGAGGGTTAGTGTTGTAGATCAGTCCTGCTGCCTTGTGCTGAGATTATTATTCACATGGTGGGCAGCCATTCAGTGTTTTGATTGGGGTCACTTAGAAATGTCCTTGTTGTTGAAAGAAAAGCAACTTTTTTTGCCCATTAAAATAACATCAAATTGATCAGAAATACAGAAATACGGTGGGATTCGACATTGTTAATGTTGTAAATGACTATTGTAGCTGGAAACGGCAGATTTTTTATGGAATATCTACATAGGCGTACAGAGGCCCATTATCAGCAACCATCACTCCTGTGTTCTAATGGCACATTGTATTAGCTAATCCAAGTTTATCATTTTAAAAGGCTAATTGGTCATTAGAAAACCATTTTGCAATTATGTTAGCACAGCTGAAAACAGTTGTGCTGATTAAAGAAGCAATAAAACTGGCCTTCTGGAGCATCAGCATTTGTGTGTTCGATTACAGGCTCAAAATGGCCAGAAACAAAGACCTTTCTTCTGAAACTTGTAAGTCTATTCTTGTTTTGAGAAATGAAGACTAGTTCATGTGAGAAATTGCCAAGAAACTGAAGATCTCGTACAACGCTGTGTACTACTCTCTTCACAGAACAGCGCAAACTGGCTCTAACCAGAATAGAAAGAGGAGTGGGAGGCCGCGGTGCACAGATGAGCAAGAGGACAAGTACATTAGAGTGTCTAGTTTGAGAAACATGTTCTGTGAAGGGAGTAGTATTGAACCCTGTGGATCCCCCATAGAGACTGCCAGAGGTCTGGACAACAGGCCCTCTGATTTGACACACTGAACTCTATCTGAGAAGTAGTTGGTGAACCAGGCTAGGCAGTCATTTGAGAAACCAAGGCTATTGAGTCTGCCGATAAGAATGCGGTGATTGACAGAGTCGAAAGCCTTGGCCAGGTCGATGAAGACGGCTGCACAGTATTGTCTTTTATCGATGGCGGTTATGATATTGTTTAGGACCTTGAGTGTGGCTAAGGTGCACCCATGACCAGCTTGGAAACCAGATTGCATAGCGGAGAAGGTACGGTGGGATTCGAAATGGTCGGGGATCTGTTTGTTAACTCTGCTTTCAAAGACTTTAGAAAGGCAGGGCAGGATGGGTATAGGTCTGTAACAGTTTGGGTCTAGAGTGTCTCCCCCTTTGAAGAGGGGGATGACCGCGGCAGCATTCCAATCTTTAGGGATCTCAGACAATATGAAAGATAGGTTGAACAGGCTAGTAATAGGGGTTGCAACAATTGCATCGGATAATTTTAGAAAGAGAGGGTCCAGATTGTCTAGCCCAGCTGATTGTAGGGGTCCAGAATTTGCAGCTCTTTCAGATCATCAGCTATCTGGATTTGGGTGAAGGAGAAGCGGGGGAGGGCTTGGGCAAGTTGCTGCGGGGGGTGCAGAGCTGTTGGCCGGGGTAGGGGTAGCCAGGTGGAAAGCATGGCCAGCCGTAGGAAAATGCTTATTGAAATTCTCGATTATCGTGGATTTATCGGTGGTGACAGTGTTTCCTAGCCTCAGTGCAGTGGACAGCTGGGAGGAGGTGCTCTTATTCTCAATTGACTTTACAGTGTCCCAAAACTTTTTGGAGTTAGTGCTACAGGATGCAAATTTCTGTTTGAAAAAGCTAGCCTTTGCTTTCCTGACTGACTGTCCATATTGGTTCCTGACTTCCCTGAAAAGCTACATATTGCGGGGGCCATTCAATGCTAATGCAGTAGGCCACAGGATGTTTTGTGCTTGTCAAGGGCAGTCAAGTCAGGAGTGAACCAGGGGCAATATTTGTTCTTAGTTCTACATTTCTTGAATGGGGCATGCTTATTTAAGATGGTAAGAAAAACACTTTTAAAGAACAACCAGGCATCCTCTACTGACGGGATGAGGTCAATATCCTTCCAGGATACTCGGGCCAGGTCAATTAGAAAGGCCTGCTCGCTGAAGTGTTTTAGGGAGCGTTTGACAGTGATGAGGGGTGGTCGTTTGACCGCGGACCCATTACGGACGCAGGCAATGAGGCAGTGATCGCTGAAATCCTGGATCAAGACAGCAGAGGTGTATTTCGAGGGCAAGTTGGTCAGGGTGATATCTATGAGGGTGCCCATGTTTACAGATTTAGGGTTGTACCTGGTAGGTTCCTTGATAATTTGTGTGAGAATGCATCTAGCTTAGATTGTAGGACGGCCGGGGTGTTAAGCATATCCCAGTTTAGGTCACCTCACAGTACGAACTCTGAAGATAGATGGGGGGCAATCAATTCAAATATGGTGTTCAGGGCACAGCTGGGAGCTGAGGAGGGTCTCTAACAAGCGGCAACAGTGAGAGACTTTCTGGAAAGGTGGATTTTTAAAATTAGAAGCTCAAACTGTTTGGGCACAGACCTGGATGGTATGACATAACACTGCAGGCTATCTCTGGAGTAGATTGCAACTCCGCCCCCTTTGGCAGTTATATCTTGACAAAAATGTTGTAGTTAGGGATGGACATTTCAGAATTTTTGGTGACCTTCCTAACCCAGGATTCAGACAAGGCTAGGATATCAGGGTTGGCAGAGTGTGCAAAAGCAACGAATAAAACAAACTTAGGGAGGAGGCTTCTGATGTTAACATGCATGAAACCAAGGCTTTTATGGTTACAGAAGTCAACAAATGAGAGTGCCTGGGGAATGGGTGTAGTACTGGGGGCTACAGGGCCTGGGTTAACCTCTACATCACCAGAGTAACAGAGGAGGAGTAGGATAAGGGTACGGCTAAAGGCTATAAGTACTGGCTGTCTGGTGTGTTGGGAACAGAGAATAAAGGGAGCAGATTTCTGGGCGTGGTGGAATATATTCAGGTCATAGTGCACAGACAAGGGTATGGTAGGATGTGAGTACAGTGGAGGTAAACCTAGGCACTGAGTGACCATGAGAGAGGTTGCGTCTCTGAGGGCACCAGAGTTGCGTGGGGGGGTGGGACAAAAGAGCTATCTAAGGCATGTTGAGCGGGACTGAGGGCTCTACAGTCAAATAAAACGATAAGAACTAAACGAGACAGCCGTAGACAAGGCATATTGACATTAGAGAGAGGCATAGAGCAATCACAGGTATTGGTCGGGAGAGCTAAGACAACAACGGGTAAATGGCGATGAATGGGCAGAGAGGGTCAGTTAGGTACATACAGGACCTGAGCTCGAGAGATAAGATAAACAGATAAAGGCCGACAGATAAACAAAAAGAGGTGCAGTGTTAATGAACAGTCCAGCAGGTATCACCTGTGTAGCCGAGTGATCATAGGGTCCAATGAGCAGCAATAGGTGAGTCAAGAAGCCGTTCGGTAGTCGCTACTATGCTAGGCGAGTGGGACACACGGCATTCAGAAGGTAGCGGGCCGAGGCTAGCAGATGGGTCATCGGCGACATCGCAACGGAAAAGCCTGTTGAAAACCACATCGGACGTTTACGTCGGCAGACCAGTCGTGATGGATCTGCGAGGCTCCGTGTCGACAATAAAGGGACCAAGCCAATTGGCAAAAGAGGTATTGTAGCCCAAGAATTATATGAAAAACTTTGTCGGCTGGCCGGGAGATGGGCCTAGCTCGAGGCTAGCTCAAGGCTAACTGGTGCTTGCTTTGGGACATAGCCACTCGGTTGCAGCTAGCTAGCTGCAATGATCCGGTGTAATGGTCCAGAGCTTGCGGCAGGAATCCGGTGATGTGGTAGAGAAGAGCAGTTCAATATGCTCTGGGTTGATATTGCGCTGTGCAGACTGGCAGATATTGTCCGAGCTAAAGCTGGCTGGTATTCGAGCTAAAGGTGAAGACCGCTAGCAGTGGCTAACAATAGCTAATAGCTAGTAGCTAGTTAGCTGGCTAGCTTCTGATGGAGGATCCAGTTATAAGGTATAAAAATAGCAGATCCGTAACACATTGGGTGAGGCGGGTTGCAGGAAAGTATATTTAGCTCGTAGATGGAAGGTGAGACTAAAATATATACGATATATACCAGAAAAAAGCAAAAACAGACTATAAAGGGGACAAGACAAATACACGTCCGACTGCTACACCATCTTGAAATTTAAAAAATGTATATAATATTAATAACAATTTTATAAAAATTAGCAAGCATTCAAATATTCAGCTGTTTGTAAATAAAAGAGCAGGCAAATGTGTATGTGTCCACCATTCTGTGCCTGTGTGCATTTGTGTGTATATAATCACAGGACTATTATGTTGGGTCATTCGCTGTCTTGCCCAAATGATTGTCCTCGCAAGCAAGGGCAATGGAATATGATGGAGGGGAAGAGCGATAGAAATTGACACCAGCATGAATATTATTACATGAAGAAAATTGTGTGTTGGCAAATAGAATCACATGACAAAACCACACTGATACAACCACACTGATAGAGTTGGTAACATTCACAAGTAGTAAGAAATGTAATGTAGACACAAAACACACTCCAGACTTAATGTTCTGTTCTCAATATTTCCAGAAAATGTATTGTATTTTCCTCACCGGAGGAGTGAACAACATTGCAGCTACACTCTTAGAATAAAAAGTGCTATCTAGAGGCTAAAAGGGTTCTTGGGCTGTCTCCATAGCTCTTTGAAGAACCCTTTTTGGTTCCGGCTAGAAACATTTTGGTTCCAGGTAGAACCCTTTCCAATCCTTCTCTTATGGGGACAACCGAAGTAGCATTTCGGAACCTTTTTTTCTAAGAGTGTATACTCAAACTACAGCTTTACCTAAATAAAACAAAAAAACGTAACTACTGATTTCCAAGTAGTTGAACGCAAAGTAGGAACAACCTCCAAAACATTGAGGGAACTGCTTCAGACTGAGGAACACTTTCTTCAAACTCACTATGTATTTCAAACAGCACAGAGAAAGGCTGCCATTTCTTGACATTCCATTAAATGAACTGGTGCAGCTTCCACATGGAGAGCTGGGGGGGGGGGGGGGGGCATGCACAGGAAAGGCTGGCGTCAGACTGCCATCTAGTGAGGGCACAGGAATCTTCTGGGCATGCGGCTCCAGTCAAAATGACAAAGCCACCTGCATGGCCTGTCTGTCAGAGGTCAGGGAGGTCAGCGTAATCATTGGAGGAATATGATTAGCATATCTTAGCGGCAATTGAGTCGTTTTGCTAGCGGCCAATGTGAGGGAGATAAAAAGGGAAGAAGGGAGGAACTAAAGATTGATTGTCCTGGCATGAGCATTCATTAGATTCTGGAGAAAGGATGCTGAGAGGAGGAGAGGAAGAGGGACAATGGATAGAGAAAGGGGGTGAGAGAGCGAAAGAGAAGGTGTTGATTTCTCTTAGTATGCCCCACTCCCGCTCTCTCTATCTCTCTCTCTCTCTCTCTCTCTCTCTCTCTCTCTCTCTCTCTCTCTCTCTCTCTCTCTCTCTCTCTCTCTCTCACACACACACTCTCTCTTACTCTCTCTCACCAAGTTTGTTGATCGTTACCCCTTTACACTGTCCCACTGGGAGTTTCACGGTGTGCTGAGGCGCTAGAGAGAGCTGGCAGAGATGCAGTCTACAGTTAAGAGGTAGACAGACCAAAACATCCTAGAGCACACGTACCTTTTCTGACTGGCAAACAGACAGACTGTCAGCCTCATTCTAAGGCCAAACACTCACACATCATCTTAGCACTCCCTCCCAAACAAATCTGCTATTTTTCACATGGGTGCTCAGAAATGCAATGGATCTTAAGAAATATCAATTTGAATGTAATTTTCATCTGACATTAACCATCACAGGTAGACAGGAACAGGGAAATACTCCAAACGCATTTGGTGTCATTTGATAAATAAATGTTAATGTGTGAGTTGGTCTGGTATGTCATTACAAAGTCTTATGTGCAGTCCTCCCTCCAAGCGGAGCGCGTTAACTGGCTCCCAATAGCCCCTGAGGTAAATCAGCTCCATTTATTGTCTCCATTACCTGGGTGTTCATACATCCCCCGCCAGATGCTTTTCCATTTGGTAGCGGATCATCAAAGTGTGACTGACAGATGTCAGATATGATTAGATTCCCACCAAGCAACGCAGAGCCAAGGTGGAATCTCTCTCTTTCACTTCCTCCCTCTGTAATGCAGAACACCTCCATCCGCAGCTCTCAAATGTCAGCCATGAAATGAAACAGACATTCCAAATGAGGGCACAGCTTGAGCTAATATCCCATTACATGTTTACTTCATCTCCCCGGATGTGTCTGGATTCGCTGCTATAACCACTCCATGACTCTATCTTCTATCCGGCCAAAGAGAGAGAGAGACTAAGAGAGACTAAGAGAGAGAGAGAGAGAGAGAGAGAGAGAGAGAGAGAGAGAGAGAGAGAGAGAGAGAGAGAGAGAGAGAGAGAGAGAGAGAGAGAGAGAGAGAGAGAGAGAGAGAGAGAGAGAGAGAGAGAGAGAGAGAGAGAGAGAGAGAGAGAGAGAGAGAGAGAGAGACTGAGAGACTGAGAGACTGAGAGAGAGGGGCAGTTAGACTAGGAAAGACTGCCAGAATATTTCCGTCCCCCAAATCAGGGCGACAATCCAACTTTAGGAGTGGACGAGATACTTGTTTTTCTATTTGAACCACTATCCCCCAGCCCAGTTCCCCTCCCCCTAGTCCAGTCTCTGAGACAATCACAGACTGGTGCCTCCTACTGTTTATGGGTGACATGGTGCCACAGTGGCCTCTGACTTCAGTGCCAGAAGCAGCAGCTAATGATAATTAGTGAGTCCCTTTGTCCTTGAGGTTTGGACTGGTTCCCCTTCTCCCCTGTTGACCAGATCATAGGCGAGACTTCTCCAACTGTGCTATCCATCTAGCTAAAGCAAATATACTGTTAGAATTGTATCATTCACACACAAGTTTATAAAAACATCTCACATACAATTAAGCTCTCTAATAATGACATAATTATGAGGTGACAATATTTTGGTTATTTTTGTTGGCAAGTTAATTAATGCCCCTAATGTTCCAGCTTACAAACGTTATGTTCCAGCTTACAAATGTCACATCCCCAGCCCAGTTTCCCTCCCAGCCCTGTTACTCTCTGTTGTCTTGTTGCTTTGTTGTTGTTGTTGTATTCCCTGTGTTCAGCATGGTGATAACTCCTGGTGTGAACTGTGAAGTGTTCTTAACCGGCCCCTTTGTGTTCAGGGTCCTCGCGTTCGATTGGTAGTCAACCGGCACACAGAGAAGACAAACACACAGTTCATATCCCTCTGACCACACATAGAGAATACTGCTGCTGGGCCAGAGCTTTTCCTTTCCCAATCCTCTTTCTCTCCTCTCCCCTTCTCTTCTCTCCCCTTCTCTTCCCTTCTCTTCTCTTCCCTTCTCTTCTCTCCCCTTCTCTCCTCTTCTCTTCCCTTCTCTTCTCTTCTCTTCCCTTCTCTTCACTTCACTCCTCTCCTCTCCTCTCCTCTCCTCTCCTCTCCTCTCCTCTCCTCTCCTCTCCTCTCCTCTCCTCTCCTCTCCCCTTCCCTTCTCTTCCCATTCTCTTCTCCCCCCTTCTCTTCTCTCCCCTTCTCTTCCCTTCTCTTCTCTTCCCCTTCTCTTCTCTCCCCTTCTCTTCCCTTCTCTTCTCTCCTCTCCCCTTCTCTTCCCTTCTCTCCCCTTCTCTTCCCTTCTCTTCTCTCCTCTCCCCTTCTCTCCTCTCCCTTTCTCTTCTCCCCCCTTCTCTTCCCTTCTCTCCTCTCCCCTCCTCTCCCCTTCCCTTCTCTTCCCTTCTCTTCTCTCCTCTCCCCTTCTCTCCTCTCCCCTTCTCTTCTCTCTTCTCCCCCTCCATTTCCCTTCTATTCCCATCTATTCTCTCCTCCCCTCCCATTTTCTTCCCTTCTCTTCTCTCCCCTTCTCTCCTCTCCCCTTCTCTTCTATTCCCTTCTCTTGTCTTATCCTCTGTTCTACTTCTCCTGTCCTCTCTTCCCTTCTCTTCTCTTCCGTTCCCTTCTCTCCTTCTCTTCTCTTATCTTCTCCTCTGCTTTCCTTCTCCAGTCCTCTCTTCTCTGTTCTTATCTGTTAGCCTGTCTTTTTTCATTAGCCAGCAGATTTTTCACATCTCTGCGAGTTTAGTGTTCATTGGCCCCTCGCTGTCCCAGTTTGAGTTGGATATGGTAAAGTGTACTGTATATCAAAATAAGTGACACAACACAAAAATATGAGGATTTAAGCAATTGGACTTGTTATGCCTGACTAGTAAACGGACCCTGAAAGTACACCTGCTCAGAGTGATGTCAACCGAGTAACGGCTTCAGACAGCTCCGTTAGATTGTATTTCTTCGTCTTCATCTGATGTTTTTGGATGAAGGGGAGAGAAACATACTACAAAGTATCTCTATTTCCTTTCGCTCAGATGTTCTCTTAGAGACCCTCTAGAAAATGATAGACCACAGTCAATCATCACATGCTGTCAGAGAATTGCATTGTGCTCTAATCCCTGGTCTACACACAACACTCTTCTTTAGTCCTTTAGGTTCTTTGTCATGTGGCTTCTGCATTAGCCAATGACGGTTTGAGTCAGTGTTTGGAACTTAGAATGGAGGGGTGGGGCCGTCTGACAGCATGGCGATGTTGTTCCATTTTCCTCTTTAGATCATCCAGCACGTAACACAATGTGACAGGCAAAGCCGACTCCGGAAATCAAAGCCTTCCTTTAGCTTCCACATTCTCCGAATGGAAACTATTTGAGTGGCTTAGAAAAACTTCAAAGCCGTGGAGAGAGGGGGGCTTTTTTAATTTCAGATAAGGCCCTGGAGCTGAATGTGAACTGCTGGAAATGTAAAAGTTCACATCTTAATCGACGTGACCAGGCTGAATTGAGAAGTGAAGAACTCATCTCCAGAGTCCCTGTTTTTTTATTTTCTTCTAGTCGAAAGATGATGCAAAACCCTCTGCGGGATGGAAAGAGAGAGAGAGAGAGAGAGAGAGAGAGAGAGAGAGAGAGAGAGATGAGGTGGCCAACCAAGTAAGGTGGAAACATGAGCTGCACTTCCTAACCTCCTGCCAAATGTATGACCATATTAGAGACACATTTCCCTCAGATTACACAGACCCACAAAGAATTTGAAAACAAACTAAATTTTGATAAACTCACATATCTACTGGGTGAAACACCACAGTGTGCCATCAAAGCAGCAAGATTTGTGACCTGTTGCCACAAGAAAAGGGCAACCAGTGAAGAACAAATACCAGTGTAAATACAACCCATATTTACGTTGATTTATTTTCCCTTTTGTTCTTTAACTATTTGCACATAATATGACATTTGTAATGTCTTTATTACTTTGGAATTTTTGTGAGTGTAATGTTTACTGTTCATTTTTATTGTTTATTTCACTTTTCTTTATTACCTAGTTCACTTGCTTTGGTAATGTTAATGTATGTTTCCCCTGCCAATAAAGCCCTTAAATTGAATTGAGAGAAAGAGAGAGGGAGAGGGAGAGAAAGAGAGAGGGAGAGGGAGAGAAAGAGAGAGGGAGAGAAAGAGAGAGGGAGAGGGAGAGAAAGAGAGAGGGAGAGGGAGAGAAAGAGGGAGAGGGAGAGAAAGAGAGAGACAGAGGGAGGGAGAGGGAGAGAAAGAGGGAGAGGGAAAACCTATGTGGTCGTATCATCCGTTCTATTGATTTGTCTGTGATGGTGTTGTCGTTATCAAGCCCAGATATTCTCTCCTAAAGCCAGCTGCTAAGTCGACCTTCTAGAAGAAGCAATGAAGTCACTGCCACTTCATGTGTTACACTATTTACTTTCATTTGGATTGTGTGTGTGGTGTGACGTGGTGTGTGTGTGTTTATATGTTTTGTCTGCAACGTTTATCTTAATTAAGAAATGAAAGCAGAGTTGCTGTCACACACTATTAGACGATCAATGCATGATCTTGTTTGTTGCTGTTGTATTCCCAGTATGTTGTTGTATCCTTGTTTGTTTTCCAGACGTACAGTAGTTCAGGAACAAAGGCCACCTCTAGTCTGACAGAGCATGATAAGACAGAAACACACATTGTGGAACTCTCTGAGGCGAGGATAACCACGCTCCTTATAGCCTCGCTACTCAGATGACAAGTTTGACGGGGCACTTAGCAGAGTCCCTAAATAGCAGCAACGTTGTGTGAGTTTCTGCACCGAGGAGAGTAGAGAGATGGGAGGCAGAGGGAGACTGAACGAGAACACATTGTTCAGTGTCTCCCTGAGAGAGCAGAGACTATAGGAACAGCGGCATTGGGGTGTTGGGGCATTAGGCAACAACAGCATTCTTGGCTGCTGCTCTCACTGTATGCAGACTCCAGTGGTCTAGATAATACCTGCTATGTTTATTCCAAAGGCCTTAGGTATGGTCCACATACTGAGCTATGGTCCACATACTGAGCTATGGTCCACATACTGAGCTATGGTCCACATACTGAGCTATGGTCCACATACTGAGCTATGGTCCACATACTGAGCTATGGTCCCCATACTGAGCTATGGTCCCCATACTGAGCTATGGTCCACATACTGTATGATTGACAACTCTGCCTTGTCCTCTTTAGACCTGCTGGCATAGTTAATAGTAAACCCAAAGCAGACAGACATTAACACTTTATTTACAACTAACTGTGAATAAGCTACTCAACTATCAACTAACCCTAACCCTAGCAAGTTGTTACATATCAGCAAAGTTGCTGTTGATGGTTTGATGATAGTTTGAACATCTGTAGACTATCAATAGGGGACTGTGGGATCTATGGCAGTAAGGTGATGAACAAATGTGTCTACAATAAGCGAGTGCATCACAATAACCTGTAGCCTATAGTATGAAACCAAGTCTTCCTAGCTGCCTGTTGATAAGGCAATTCCCACACTTGGAAATTACCTGAATTTACCTAGAAATCGCTTGAAAATACAAGGGGCTGAATGCTGTGCATGCGGTCACAGCAATCAGTAAATTCAAGAGGAAGAAGAAGGATCACCAAAAAAGAAAGAAGAAAACAACAATAAATCTATTTGTTAGGTTGGGCTCAGTAAGAGAAATAATTATATTGGACTGTTTGATTATGGGCTAAGGAGCTAGTTAATTCCCCTTAGCAGGCAAACATGCCTTTGCTCTCTCTGCAGACTAATGATGTGGGCATTGGGCCACACAGCAGAGCTGCATTAGGCTTAGTGTCATTTACACTGACTGATTACTCTCTCTCTCTCTCTCTCTCTCTCTCTCTCTCTCTCTCTCTCTCTCTCTCTCTCTCTCTCTCTCTCTCTCTCTCTCTCTCTCTCTCTCCATGTTCTGAATACAGAGGAAGGTATAATTTATTGAGTTGTGTTTGATCAAGTCTGTCTGGATAACTCAATCACATACATTGTCTGTCTGGCACAAGAGATATCACTGAGCGACATCATTAACCCTGAATGAGTACAGTCCTCTTCACAACAGTCCGCTTAACACTACTAAAGAATGACCAAACAGACTGAATAATAGAATAGAATCTAAGGGGGAAAAAATTCTCATACCTAATTAACCACAATACAAATAGGTTAAGGATAGTGAAGTCATCTGATAAACTAAGATTTATCAGTTGCTGGGGTTTATCGGTTGCTGATTTTCTAAGATTACTTGGGAAGATAGAATGTGTAGCTAGCTATGCCTACTGTCTGTCAAACAGTACTATCAGCAGAGAATAGAAGAATGAACCCCAAACTACCACAAAGGGACTACTGAGGAACCTTTCACCCACCAAGCCTGAAACATTTGCGAGGCAACATCGACCCAAACATCCCCATTCTCTGACCTGCGACCAGGGGGGCACTACATTCATTTTACATTGACTGCCCTCCCCAGTCTCCAGGCTCTGTTCTTTGGTGTAGCCACATCGACCCAGAGTGAATAGGCCCTGGGCCCCAGGATCCACAGGTGGTGGCATTGACCCACCCCAGACTGAGAGCAGAATCCAGGGGAGAGAGGGGGTTGGTGGGGGTGGTCTGGTGTGATCGACCCCTCAGGGTGGATGTTTCTCTCTCTTACAGATCCCATCGATATGTCTCTAGGTACTAACTGACTGAGTAGGGGACAATAGACCTTTCATTTTCTCTTTCTTTCTTCTGCATCCTTCTATTCTTCTCTTTAGACTGTAGATAAGAGAATAAAGAAATGCCCTGAAATACACTTCCGGTTTTATTGATTATTTTCACTGTGTGTACCATGGCTATGATATTTTTCTTTCTGTTATTATCTTGTCTTTTTCTTTGAGATAGATTGTACAAGTGCATTACAGCTTTTACATCCACTAGTCACTGTATTGCATGACCATGATTTCTTAGCCAATCAAATACTGACTCTATCATAAAATGCTCTATTTCTGTCTGGCATTCTGGACAGTTTAACATTTGTTTTGTTTTCTATATAGTTGTATCAGAAATGTAATTCATGGGTATTGAGTCAGGTCTTATTCCTGTACTGTTTTACCTTGCTCAAGACATGCTGCTGAGGTTTGTTTGTCAGTGTCAAAGTGTAGCAAAACAGCCCTGTAGCAATCATAATCCTGTGGTCCACGACACTCGTCCGAAAACAGCACAGTGAATTCCATGCCTCCGCTTTCAAACGCCTGTTTTTCAACACTTCAGAGAGGGTTGACTGGCTGGCTCCAGGCAATGGGGTGCCAGGAACACGCACACACTCAAAACACACACACAAACACACACACACACACACACAAGCAGTGAAATAATGGAATAGTCAGGGGCAATGGGCAACTTTACAAACAGGAGTGCTTGCTACAGAACTGCAACAGGAGTGGATAGGGAAATGTCATGGTTTTAGAATGTAGACGTATTCAAATGGCCTGGAGTGACAGATGGAAACTCATGTCTCTGACATCACTAATGATGGATGGTTCTGTGGGTTCCAGAACACCAACACACTCACCACAGTCTAGCTACTGCGGAAGGACATCATTTTCTATTTGCTTTCTATAACATGCGTTCTTATAGAGTGCCCTGGGGGAAAACATGTGCTTCATCCAATTCATGAAATAATTACAGATGGGGGCACATACGGTTGGGAGAGTGAAGTGTACACTTCATTACCAAAAGTATGTGGACACGTGCTTGTCGATCATCTCATTCTAAAATCATAAGCATTAATATGGAGTTCGTCCCCCCCTTTGATGTTGTAACAGCCTCCACTCTTATGGGAAGGCTTTCCACTAGATGTTGGAACATTGCTACGGGGACTTGTTTCCATTCAGCTTTAGTGAGGCCGGGCACTGATGTTGGACGATTAGGCCTGGCTTGCAGTCGGCATTCCAATTCATCCCAAAGGTGTTCGATGGGGTTGAGGTCAGGGCCCTGTGCAGGCCAGTCAAGTTCTTCCACACCGATCTGTACAAATCATTCTGTATGGACCTTGCTTTGTGCACGGGGGCATTATCATGCTGAAACAGGAAAGGGCCTTCCCCAAACTGTTGCCACAAAGTTGAAAGCGCAGAATTGTCTAGAATGTCAATGTATGCTGCAGCATTAAGATTTCCCTTCACTGGACTAGGGAGCCAGAACGATGAAAAACAGCCCTAGACCATTATTCCTCCTCCACCAAACATTACAGTTGGCACTATGCATTAGGGCCGGTAGCATTCTCCTGGACTGCCAGATGGTGAAGTATGATTCATCACTCCAGAGAACCTGTTTCCACTTCACCGGAGTTCAATGGAGGCGAGCTTTACATCACTCCAGCTGATGCTTGGCATTGCGCATGGTGATCTTAGGCTTATGGGCGGCTGCTCGGTCATGGAAACCCATTTCATGAAGCTCCCGACGAACAATTCTTGTGCTGTTGTTGCTTCCAGAGGCAGTTTGGAACTCGCTAGTGAGTGTTGCAACCGAGGACAGACGTTTTTTACACGCTTCAGCACTCAGCAGTCCCGTTCTGTGAGCTTGTGTGGCCTACCACTTCGCAGCTGAGCTGTTGCTTCTCCTAAACATTTCCACTTCACAATAACAGCACTGACAGTTGACCTGAGCAACTCTAGCAAGGCAGAAATTTTACGAACTTACTCTTTGGAAAGGTGGCATCCTATGATAGTGCCATGTTGAAAGTCACTGAACTCTTCAGTAAGGCCATTCTACTGGCAATGTTTGTCTATGGAGATTGCATGGCTGTGTGCTCGATTTTATACACCTGTCAACAACGGGTGTGGCTGAATCCACTAAAAGAGGTGTCCACATACTTTTGTATATATAGTGTACACTTGTTTGCTGAATGTAGGCTATAAACAATACCCTTATGCACAACATGGAGTGGATATGGAGAATATGAATATAATAGTGGCCTTACAGCAGTATAGTCCTTGGCCACACACTTTAATGTCAGTTTCCCAAATGTATTGAAGTGGAAAAGACATTAGTGTTTAGTTTACAACATCACTCAGGCCATGCACACACACACACACACACACACCTGCCATCACTCTTCGAATTACGTCATTCTTCTCACCCATTGCAATAATCTCACGCTGTGCTGACAAACTCCCACTGGTGCTGCCCTCTATCACACACAACACACAACACACAACACACAACACACAACACACAACACACACAACACACACACACACACACACAGACAGACACATGGAAAGACACATGGAAAGACAGGCTCCTTCAGCTATGTGGTGAAATTTTATCACTGCGTTAGTCAACCGCTCCCTCTCCTCATTTCTTCTCTTATCTCTGCCGTCCTCCCATCATCTCCCTCCCCTCCCCTCCCCTCCCCTCTCTCCCTCCCTTCCATTCCACCCTCTCCTCGTCTCCCTTCACCTTCTCTGAGGCCTGAATCCTTCCCTCCGCTCTGTGTCTCTGGGTGTGGGGATAAAATATCTGTCTGTCTCCTTTTTATTTTTCTTCTTTTTCAGAGGTTTTTGGTTTTGAAATGCCGTAACTCACAGAAGTTTGCTTTGAAGTATGGGATTGGCAGCCACTCCAAAAGGTAACGGACAAATTAATTGATTAAACTATACCCCCACACACACTAGCTGTACCAGTCATTTACTACTACCACATTCACCACATTGCTGCCTGTTCTTAGTAAACGGATAGAGAAATTTGTGTTTGGACAAATTGAATGCAATTTGTCAAAAGACAAGTTAACTGTATTCCAAAACATGCATCCTGTTTGCAATAAAGCACTAATGTAAGGCTGCAAAAAATGGTGCCAAACAATTAACTTTTTGTCCTGAATACAAAGTGTTTGTAATAATTAAGGCCTGGGGAGTTTTTCAGGATAAAAATAAACAGAATGTAGCGAAGCACAGACAAAATCCTGGTGGAAAACCTAGTTCAGTCTGCTTTCCACCAGACATATTTCAGATTTTACCTTTCAGCAGGGCAATAATACCACAACAGTCTCAATCTACCACATCTGCTGTGAAAGGTGACTGAGCTAGAGCGACCATGAGACATCCCGAAAATCGGTCTTTTGACAAAATCGTCTGTAGCGTCCGAACGGTTTGCCCTACAAAACTATCTTGGAAAGATGAGACTTTCGCAAACACGATGGTGTTCTCCGTTTTGCTCTACGACCCCAACAAGCGTCTTGTGACTAGTCTGAAGTCGGTACAGCCGATCTGCCAACTTCTGTCTGTGGCGTCCGAACAGTTTTGGTTACACGTGTACAAACACGTACATTCAGGCCTGACAAGACTCGTCTGAATGTCCCCTTTTACCATCGTGGAAATATATATGGAGACGTTTAGTGCCAAAAATGAGGGGTTAAATAAAAGTAAAAAGAATACGACAAATGTTTCCTGATCTGTCTTATATCTCTCAGATATAGAACAGACACTTCAGAACAAACTTTCTTCAGATTTTTTTGTGGGGGACAATGTGTTGTTCCATGTAGTGAATCTGTTATTCAGTGCGTTTGAATGGGCTAATAGCAGTAAGGCCAAATAAAATGTTTCATCAAATAATTGTTTTATATTTTTTGGGGATACTTAAAGGGGTCTTTAAATTCAAAATCAATGAGCAAAATAATCCTTGGTATGACCTTAAAACAAATCCATATAGCTTAGAAGGACCACCCTCCCCCGGCTTAGACAGGGCATAGATTGTATTGGGTTAACTGTACTGTCTATAGTGTCTTTCCAATATATAATTCTTGTTTAATTTTTAATTTTTAATTTAGAATTGAATGTAATATCTTATACTGTTCTTGTCTATAACTGCTCTGTACTTTGTCATGTATTTGTACGTTTTATGTGGACCCAGAAAGAGTAGCTGATGCACATGCAGTAGCTAGTAATATCCTAATAAGCTAAATTAAACCACACAGGGACTGTGGTTTCAAAGATTGGATTTACAAAGTAAAGTACCATTTACCCATTGGAAAGGTCGGCATTAGAGCAAGAATTACAAAACGTGTTGAACAGCTATTGCGTTATTTGCAAAAACAACAAGATGATTTTGAACCTTCTAAAGCGTTTTAGTCAGTTTTCTATTCAATGTAATATTTTGTCTCTTTGTCTTGTATGCCACGTTATCATGACAACCCTGGGGTATGCTGGTGTAAATGAATGCTGATAGGGAACTGTTCGTAAAAAGTATTTCTAAGGAGTATTGTATCAAGACTTGTCTGTGAGACTCGTCATCTCAAGTTCCCCACAGAAAGATAAGGCCTCAGTAGGACCACCACACATCTGCTGTCTAAGTGTTGTTTGACTGTTGTTATCCTGTGCATGTATTGGTTTCCACGACGCTGTCTATCGTCAGACATGTTCTACAGTGAAGATCAAGATTCAACCTGACAACACAAATTCAATCGCTGTACTTACTTTAGTGCTGCCATTTGAATTTTTTTATGATTATGTAGTATGTTGAGATTTATCATTTCATATAAAAAGAGACTAGAACTTTTACATCTCTGCCTGTCAGCAACCTATTCTGTATCCCTAGACCAGGGATGAGCTACTGACACCCCCTTTAGTAGGCCCGCGGATCTCAGTCGGGGTCTCAACTTACTGTTGAGAGTTAGAATAATAGAATACACAAGGTGTATTTTAAGAAATGTGGTTGTGCATCAGCAGTCACTCAATTAGCCCATGTCAGCAAAAAACATTTAGGTTGGTAAATGAGTCTAGTGGCCAACTATCTAAACTTGTAGTAAGCATGGTAGAATCATCAGTCATCATATTAAAAACTGCAAACACGGCCTCCCAAGTGGCACAGCGGTCTAAGGCACTGCATCGCAGTGTTGCAGCGTCACTATAGCCTGGGGTTTGATCCCAGGCTGTGTCACAACTGGCCATGACCGGGAGTCCCATAGGGCGGTGCACAATTGTCCCAGCGTCGTCCGGTGTAGGAGAGGGTTTGGCCGTGGGGACTTTACTTGGCTCATTGTGCTGTAGCGACTCTATTGTGGCCGACCGGTCACCTGCAAGCTGACCTTTGTCGTCAGTTGAACGGTGTTTCCTCTGACACATTGGTGCAGCTGGCTTCCGGGTTAAGTGCGCGTGTGTTAAAACCTCTTGTGGATAGGGGGCAGCATTTTCACGTTTGGATGAAAAGCATGCCCAGAGTAAACTGCATCCTACTCTGTCCCAGATGCTAATATATGCATATTATTATTAGTATTGGATAGAAAACACTCTGAAGTTTCTAAAACTGTTTGAATCATGTCTGTGACTATAACAGAACTTATTTGGCAGGCAAAACCCTGAGGACAAACCATTCAAAATAATTTTTAGGTCATTCTTTTTTCAATGGGTTTTCATTGGGAATCCAGATTTCTAAGGGACCTTCCTGCAGGTTCTATCGCTTCCACTGGATGTCAACAGTCTTTAGAAATTGGTTGAGGTTTTTCCTTTGAGAAATGAAGAAGTAGCCATGTTCAGAATGAGGCTCCAGTGAAGTGTACTGTTTGTTAGAGGCGCATGACCAGAAAGCATGCTACACATTGTTTTCCTCTGGTATTGAACACAGATCATCCCGTCTTCAATTTTATTGATTATTTACGTTAAAAAATACCTAAAGTTGTATGACAAAAGTAGTTTGAAATGTTTGGACAAAGCTTACAGGTAACTTTTGTAGTCATGTTGAGCGAGTTGGAACCGGTGTTTTTCTGGATCAAACGCGCCAAATAAATGGACATTTTGGATATATATCGACGGAAGTAATCGAACAAACGGACCATTTGTGATGTTTATGGGACATATTGGAGTGTCAACAGAAGAAGCTCATCAAAGGTAAGGCATGAATTATAACTTTATTTCTGCGTTTTGTGTCGCGCCGGGAGGGTTGAAATATGATGGTCTGTGATTGTTTGCTGGGGTGCTATCCTCAGATAATAGCATTGTTTGCTTTAGCCGTAAAGCATTTTTGAAATCTGACACGTTGGCTGGATTCACAACAAGTGTAGCTTTAATTTGGTATATTGAATGTGTGATTTCATGAAAGTTTAATTTTTATAGTAATTTATTTGAATTTGGCGCTCTGCATTTTCACTGGATGTTGGCCAGATGGGACGCTACCGTCCCACATATCCCAGAGTTAAGAAACGGGGCATGTCTCGACCTTCACCTCGTTGCAGCGATGAGACAAGATCGTAATTGGATCGCAATTGGATATCATGAAATTGGGGAGAAAAAGGGGGTAAAACATTATTAACTATGGGAAAATGTGTATAATTGCAGAAATTTTCTGTTATAAAATTGCTAAATCTTCTCTTCATGGTAAAATGGGCAAAATTGCAGAAAAAAAATGTCTCTCTTCGCTGTCACGAGGGGCCCGCTAAAATGTTTTGCTCACAAGGTGGGAGGGGGGTCGATGTGGGTACGCAGACCCACGAGACACTGTGGCCCCTTGTGATTAGTTCTGTTTTTTTGTGGTCCCTACCCCCATCAAAATTGTCCATCCCTGCCCTAGACAGATGAAAATGCACACTGGAAGTGGCAAAGTGGCAAACTCAATTAGACACTGGTTGTGACTTCAGATCAATCATTTGCATCAGAGCCAGTGTATAAAGCTATATACTTTATATGCACTTCTCTCATCATTGTCAATCTCCTTCTGTCATTGCTCCAGATGACAATAGAGGAACCTGTCAATGGTTGTCAATGATTAGACTTATCAGTCTAATCACAAACACACACAGACACACACATGGGGAGACGGCTGGTGCTGGTGGTTTCTTCATAAAGGAAACAGTATGCGGTCTTACCCAAATGTTTTAGTACATTTCATTACAGGGCCATTTACAGTTACAATCCTAGTCCAGAGATCCATCTGGCCATATGTCCACCCCAGCCCAGTTCACTCCCCTCTCTCCTCTTCTCTCTCAGGTCTCCACACTGGCGTGATGTGGTGCTGAATATAAATCAACATGCTGGACGTCTTCCTCATCTTATGTTCCCCCATAGTCACTTATGGACACACAACTGCATTTGCACACGTGCACACACACACACACATACACACACACAAACACAGACACACACGCTCAAATAAGTCAACATTGAGAAAGATAAAACACAGCTACCTCAAGTGAACCAGCTACCTGTGAAACCCTTAATAACTCCAGAGAAGAACATTCAGCACAAGAACAAGAGAGAGAGAGAAACATTCACCCTGATAAATCGGTACAGCACAAAACATGACTACCTCAAGTAAAGTAACTTTAAGAAAATGTACTAATCCAGGAGAAAATTCAGAACAATGACAAAAAGGAGAGAGAAACATTCACCCTGAGAAAAGGTACAGAGACACATTGATTAGCCAAACCCCATGAATAACCGTTACCTCTTAAGGATCGTACCCCTTTTTTCAATTTTCGCCTAAAATAACATACCCAAATCTAACTGCCTGTAGCTCAGGACCTAAAGCAAGGATATGGATATTCTTGATACTATTTGAATGGAACCACTTTGAAGTTTGTGGAAATGTGAAATTAATGTAGGAGAATATAACACATTAGATCTGGTAAAAGATAATACAATCAAAAAAACATGCATTTTCTTATTTATTTATCATCTTTGAAATGCAAGAAAAAGTCCATATAATCAGATAGGAGTTTAGGCACAAATTAAATTTTGGCCACCAGATGGCAGCTGTGTGTGTGCAAAGTTTCAGACTGATTCAGTGAAGCATTACATTCCTACACTATATTTTGTATCAAGTCTGCCAGGAGTTTTTCCAAATGAGCCAAATTGGTCAATTGATACATTTTCAAGTACACAACTATAGAAAACATACAAAAATGCTATGGTAATAGAGACAGCAGCAGGGGTCAAACTGTCGAACCCAGTTCCAACATTTGAATAAAACTGATTTTATTAAACAAAACTATGCTATCTTTTATCTCTGGGACCTCCAAGATGACAAATCAGAGCAAGATTACTGAATGTAAGTGCATAATTTACCTTCAGAGGTGAATGCATCAAACTAGTTGCCGTGATAAAAGTGTTTTATTGTTGTGCACTCTCCACAAACAAGAGCATGGTATTTTTTCACTGTACTAGCTACTGCAAATTGAACAGTGCAGTTAGATTAACAGGAATATAAGCTTTCTGCCCATATAAGACATGTCTATGTCCTGGAAAGTTGGCTGTTACTTACAACGTCATTCTAGTCACATTAGCGCACGTTAGCAACAACCGTCCCAGTTTAGGGAAACCGATCCCATAGAGGTTAATGATTTAACTACATGTTTTCATAGAGTTGTCCTAGATAATCTATTAGGGTGACATCATCAACAATACAACAGCAGGCCACTAGACTAAAGGAACACTTGATCTGTTGTTTTTCAGTGCTCCTCTCATCCATAATGCTGTTTGCTGTAATTGCTCTTGAGAGGAGAGGCTGTCATAATGTGAGCATTGGTATGATTATTAACAAGGAGATTGTTACAGCGGTGAAATGACAATCTGCAATGCACTCAAATAATTGATTAAAACACACTTTTTTGCAATGAAGGTCTACTGTAGCCTCAACAGCACCATGGTGTAACCGGAGGACAGCTAGCCTCCATCCTCCTCTGGGTACATTGACTTCAATACAAAAACTAGGAGGCTCATGGTTCTCATCCCTTTCCATAAACTTACATAGTAATTATTACAACTTCCGGAGGATGTCCTCCAACCTATCAGAGCTGTTGCAGTATGAATTGACATGTTGTCCACCCAATCAAAGGATCAGAGAATTCATCTGGTCCTGAAAGCATAAGCTACAGCTAGCTAGCACTGCAGTGCATCAAATGTGGTGAGTAGTTGACTCAAAGAGAGAGAAAGACAGTAGGAGAAGCAAGAGAGAGAGAGAGAGCTAGCAATATTTCCTCATTATTTTCCACTTTCACTTACTTAGCTAGCTAATGCAGCTAGCTAGTTTGGCCTGCTCAAAAACCTGGCACAAACATGATGCAATTTTAGCTAGCTGTCTATGACTATCCAACACCGGAACTCTTCCAAGTCAAGGTAAGCTTTTGGTTTTACAAATGTATTGTAAAACCAAAATACAAATGTATTGCCACAAATGCTAAACTGCTGTCACGACTTCCGCCGGAGTCGGCTCCTCTCCTTGTTCGGGCGGCGTTCGGTGGTCGACGTCACCGGCTTTCTAGCCATCAACGCTCCATTTTTCATGTATCCATTTGTTTTGTCTTGTTCCCTGCACACCTTGTTTTCATTCCCCAATCAATCTACATGTATTTATTCCCCTGTTCCCCATCATGTCTTTGTGTAAGATTGTTTGTGTTACGTGTGTATTGTTGACGCGCCAGACTGGCTTGTATTTCCGTGTTATTTTTTCACGAAGCTGTTTATTGTTAAACATAATTCTCGTGACTGTTTTGCGCGTTTTGCACTTTTGCCTAAATAAAGTGTGCGCCTGTTCACAAATCTCTGCTCTCCTGCACACCTGACTTCGCTACCAGTACGCACACATCTGACATGCTGACTGACTGTACACTGTACTGCATGATTGTAGTGGGTTTACTAGTGTTAGTTCTATTAGCTATGTTGACTATGACGTTACTTTAGCTATGGTGACAATGAATTAGGCTCTGTGGCGGTTAGCGGTTATGTTATTGTAACGGTTGTCGTTGGTGGAAGGAGAAGAGGACCAAAGTGCAGCGTGGTACGTATTCATAATAATTTAATAAAGAATGAATACTGAACAAAAACAACAAACCGACAAACAAACAGTAAGGTGCAAACAAAAACACTAAACAGAAAATAACTACCCACAACCCATAGTGGGAAAACAGGCTACCTAAGTATGATTCTCAATCAGAGACAACGATCGACACCTGCCTCTGATTGAGAACCATACTAGGCCAAACACATAGAAATATAATGACTAGAACAAAACATAGAAAAACAACATAGAATGCCCACCCCAACTCACGCCCTGACCAACTAAAATAAAGACATAAAAAAGGAACTAATGTCAGAACGTGACAGTACCCGCCCCCAAAGGTGCGGACTCCGGCCGCAAAACCTGAACCTATAGGGGAGGGTCTGGGTGGGCATTTACCGTGGTGGCGGCTCTGGAGCGGGACGTGGACCCCACTCCACCATAGTCTCGAACCACTTATGTGGCACCTTAGGAGTAGCGACCCTCGCCACCGACTCCGGATTGGAGACCCTAGTAGAGCGCACCACTGGACTGAGGAGCGCCTCTGGACTGACGGGCGCCTCTGGACTGACAGGCGGCTCAGGCAGCTCCTGACTGAAGGGCGGCTCAGGCGGCTCTTGACTGAAGGGCGGCTCAGGCGGCTCCTGACTGAAGGGCGGCTCAGGCGGCTCCTGACTGACGGGCGGCTCAGGCGGCTCCTGACTGACGGGCGGCTCAGGCGGCTGCTGACTGACGGGCGGCTCAGGTGGCTCCTGACTGACGGGCGGCTCAGGCGGCTCAGGACAGACGGGCGGCTCAGGCGGCTCAGGACAGACGGGCGGCTCAGGCAGCTCAGGACAGACGGGCGGCTCAGGCGGCTCAGGACAGACGGGCGGCTCAGGCGGCTCAGGACAGACGGGCGGCTCAGGCGGCTCAGGCGGCTCAGGACAGACGGGCGGCTCTGGCTTGGAGAGAGAACCTGGAGGGAGGAGACGGAGAGACTGCCACAGGTCCCACCAGGCTGGGGAGACCTACAGGAGGCCTGGTGCTTGGAGGAGGCACCGGAAGGACCGGGCTGTGGGGGAGCACTGGAGCTCTGGTGCGCAGCCTTGGCACCACTCCCCCAGGCTGGATGACTACTCTAGCCCGGACCCTCCAGAGTGCAGGCACAGGTTGAACCGGGCTGTGAGTGAGCACTGGAGATCTGGTGCATACTATTCGCACCTCTCCCATAGGCTCAATGCACACATTCGCCCGGCACGAGCGGAGCGCAGGCATAGGACTCACTGCACCCTCCCAGCGCCCCGGAGACACAGCACGCAGAGCCGGCGCAGGATACCCTGGACCGAAACGGCGTACCGGAGACCAGACACGCTGAGCCGGCACAACACGCCCTGGCTGGATGCCCACTTTCGCATGGCAGTTGCGGGGGGCTGGCCTATAGCGCTCCGGGCTATGACCGCGTACTGGCGACACCGTGCGCTTCACCGCATAACACGGTGCCTGACCAGTAACGCGCTGCTTATGATAAGCACGAGGAGTGGACTCAGGTCTCCAACCTGACTCTGCCACACTCCCCGTGTGCCGCCCCCCAAAAAAATCGGGGGCTGCCTCTCATGCCTGTTGCGCTGCCGTGCTACCTCCTCATATCGCCGCCGCTCAGCTTTCGCTGCCTCCAGTTCTTCCTTGGGGCGGCAATATTCCCCAGCCTGTGCCCAGGGTCCCTTACCGTCTAGTACCTCCTCCCATGTCCATGAGTCCATAATCCTCTGCTCCTGTTTACCACTCTGCCTGGTCCTTGGTTGGTGGGTAGTTATTTTCTGTTTAGTGATTTTGTTTGCACCTTACAGAACTGTTAGTTTGTCGGTTTGTTGTTTTTGTTCAGTATTCATTCTTTATTAAATTATTATGAATACGTACCACGCTGCACTTTGGTCCTCTTCTCCTTCCACCAACGACAACTGTTACAGTTATGAAGGATACGCTTGGAATTGTTTTTTTGCCTGGTCACAGACAGCTGATGTGTTGTGCATTGAAGTCCACAAGTGAAGGGAAAGGGTGAGAGGAGTAGAGTGTGTATATGCGAGAAGAAATACAATCCGCTGTTTGTATATGGCTGCTATGAAACTGAACTGTGTTTACATGTGATCACGGGTGTATTCATTCCACCAATTCTGTTGAAAAATATTTCTAAAACGGAAGCAAAAGAAACGAAACAGGGATAAACATACCTGAATTTGTCCAACAGAAACTCTTGTTTGCAACTGTTGGACTAATGATTACACCCTAGATGAACTAGATGCAGGCAAGAGTGTGCACAATTTTCTTTCGACCTGTGCACCTACGTTGCAAACTTTCATTCAAAGGCTAGGTTGTAGCAACCTCATGATGGATATAGGGGAAACTTGAGTATCTTGTAGTACGTAGCCTAAACCTATTGTTGTTACATTGAGCTGGGTGAATGGAATATGAATGACAGTCATCCAGTATGCTGTAATAGAAATCGGCTCATTCAACAACAACAAATGTCACCGACCGCCACTGCTGTTAACAGCGCACTTCCAACCTCACACAATGCTGCTGGTTCTCTGGAAGCAATGGGGGAATGAGGGAGAAAGAACATGGGAAGGAATGACTTACTTGACTTAATCCTCTTGGTCTCCTTGAGAGCATAGGGCGTCCACGGCTATCAAACTCACTTTTCTCTGTGGGAGGGAATGTGTAACTGTACAGCTTCAGATCTGAGCTGGGCTCATCTGAACACTTAAGGGCCACTGTTAGATTAGTGTTATGTTGAGGCGCTGTAGTGCTGGAGTTCGGTGCAATGACAACGCTCTCTCTCAGTGTGGTGCTCTCTCTCAAAATGGCCGCCCATGCTCCTATTGAGTAGCTCAGCTGTGGAAGAAGTAGACGGTGAGGAAAAGCAAGGCCAATTAATTGCTTCTTATTCAGGCCATCGATTTCATAAAGTGGTTCGGCTGAAAAGACCATTTGGGAAAGCGATCCTGACAGTTAACTTTGTCTCACCCTTTGAAGCAATTTAGGACTGTTTAATGTGCATCAATGATAGGCAAAATATATTTTTTATATGAACTAATTGTGTGTTGTGGGTAGATCAATATCTGCTTCAATGTGTTGTTTTTGAGTGTTTGTGTGTGTGTGTGTGTATGTGTGTGTGTGTGTGTGTGTGTGTGTGTGTGTGTGTGTGTGTGTGTGTGTGTGTGTGTGTGTGTGTGTGTGTGTGTGTGTGTGTGTGTGTGTGTGTGTGTGTGTGTGTGTGTGTGTGTGTGTGTGTGTGTGTGTCAGAAGACTTCAACACTGCAACAGGCACGCAAATTAATCCTCACATCGAACCTGTTTCTAAATCTCCCTTTTTCAATTACTTTCACACTTCCCTCTCTCTCCCCCTCTCTCTCCCTTTTCTCTCTCTCCTGTTCTCTTTCCCCAATCTTAAGGAGCAGACCTGAAAGACAATCCCAGGAGTGATTAGAGGCTATTTAGCAGTGATAGCTCTGCAGCTGATCTCACTTCATCTCTCTGACACTACTCTGCTTTTATGGACACATTATTATTCTACAGGTGTTCTCTGGAACCGACGGATAGAAGGGGAACTGGAGCCCCGAGGTCAGGTATGATGTCTAATCACATTGACAAAGACACTGGGACTACAGTGAGGAGCCGGGGAGGGCCACCTTAACCCAATGGGATATGCAGCGGCTGTTTGAGAGCTTTCTCTCCCTGCTTCAACATGTATTTGCCGTGCCTCCCTGAAGTGTCTGCCTTTTCCTGCTCCTTAGCCTGGCAGTCCAGGAGGGCTCTCTGGTACCAGTGTGCACCTTGCCCATCTGTCTAGCAGGAGCACCTGTGCCAGTCTGTGCCAGGCTGGATGAAATCACATCAAACAGAAGCCAGAGAGTAGATCAGGCCAATAAGAGGTTTTGTCTGACTGGTTAACTTGGGTAGGATACTGTAGATAGGGCTAAGTAGTCAGATAGTCGGTCAGTCAGTCCGTTAGTCAGTCAATCACTCACTCGCTTACTCGCTTACTCGCTCACTAATTTGTACTATTCTACAGTTGTCTGGCAGTACTTTGTTTGTGCCCTAAAACACAAACTGTATAACAAAGAATGAGAGGGTTGGAAAGCAGGAGAAAAGAACGAAGGATAGGACAGATAGGAGATGGACCGATACGAGGGGGGGTATAAAGGAGATGAGAGAGGGTGTGGAGAGTTGTGAGAGGGAGAATGGAGGGAGAAGGGGAAGAGGTGTGTTAGGTCTTGCTTGCAAAGCTGTTTTGTGAGAGGAGAGAGAGAGAGAGAGAGAGAGCGAGAGAGAGAGAGAGAGAGAGAGAGAGAGAGAGAGAGAGAGAGAGAGAGAGAGAGAGAGCGAGAGAGAGAAAGAGAGAGAGAGAGAGCGAGAGAGAGCGAGCGAGAGAGAGTGTGAGAGAGGGAGAGAGAGAGAGAGAGAGAGAGAGAGAGAGAGAGAGAGAGAGAGAGAGAGAGAGAGAGAGAGAGAGAGAGAGAGTTGCTTGGAGTTTGCCTGCAAAGCTATATGGTTGTGAGTGGCTTTTAATCAGCAGAGAACTTGCGGCTGAATTGAATAAAACGTTATCTGCGGGGCCGGGAGGTAGAATTTATGGAGCATTATGTTCCTTCAATAAACAAGCACTCTTTGAATTTTTGCTCACAGTACTCATTCATCACTCTACTGCTCAGAACACTCCTTTCTCTTCTAGGGCTCTCTCTCTCTCTCTGAATGGCCTGGAACACTGCCCAGATTGATTTGGGCCTGAAAAGGTACAGAATGGTTACAGAAGTTTAAAGCGAAGAGATGCACTGTTCATCATCCAGCCACCACCTGTTCATTTGGTTCTTCCTATACTACTTCTTTGTACCTTTGAAGTGGTGCAGTTTGTTGTTCACACACAATGACACACATACACACACACATGCACACACATGCACATACAGTGCATTCAGAAAATATTCAGACCCCTTGACTTTTTCCACATTTTGTTACGTTACAGCCTTATTCGAAAATTGATTAAATTATTTTTAAATATTCATCAATCTACACACAATACGCCATAATAACAAAGCAAAAACAGGTTTTTAGAAAGGTTTGCAAATATATTTAAAATAAAAAACTGAAATATAACATTTACAGAAGTATTCTGACCCTTTACTCAGTACTTTGTTGAAGCATCTTTGGCAGCGATTACATCCTCGAGTCTTCTTTGGGAATCAGGGCACACTACAACAATTGGCACACCTTTATTTGGGAAGTTTATCCAATTCTTCTCTGCAGATCCTCTCAAGCTCTGTCAGGTTGAATGGGGAGCGTCGCTGCACAGCTATTTTCAGGTCTCTCCAGAGATGTTTGATCGGGTTCAAGTCCGGGCTCTGGCTGGGCCACTCAAGGACATTCAGAGACTTGTCCCGAAGCCACTTGTGCGTTGTCTTGGCTGTGTGCTTAGGGTCGTTGTCCTGTTGGAAAGTCAACCTTCGCCCCAGTCTGAGGTCCTGAGCACTGTACTTTGCTTCATTCATCTTTCCCTCGATCCTGACTAGTCTCCCAGTCCCTGCCGCTGAAAAACATCCCCACAGCATGATGCTGCCACCACCATGCTTCACTGTAGGGATGGTGCCAGGTTTCCTCCAGACATGACGCTTGGCATTCAGACCAAAGAGTTCAATCTTGGTTTCATCAGACCAGAGAATCTTGTTTATCATGGTCTGGGAGTCCTTTAGGTGCCTTTAGGTAAACTCCAAATGGGCTGTTATGTGCCTTTTACTGAGGAGTGGCTTCCATCTGGCAACTCTACCATAAAGTCCTGATTGGTGGAGGGCTGCAGAGATGGTTGTTCTTCTGGAAGGTTATCCCTTCTCCACAGAGGAACTGTGGAGCTCTGTCAGAGTGACCATCGGGTTCTTGATCACTTCCCTGATCAAGGCTCTTCTCCTCCGATTGCTCAGTTTGGCCGGGCGGCCAGCTCTAGGAAGAGTCTTGGTGGTTCCAAACTTCTTCCATTTAAGAATGATGGGGGTCATTGTGTTCTTGGGGACCTTCAATGCTGCAGACATTTTTTGGTACCCTTCACAATCCTGTCTCAGAGCTCAGCGCACAATTCCTTCGACCTCATGGCTTGGTTGCTCTGACATGCACTGTCAATTGTGGAACCTTATATAGACAGGCATGTGCCTTTCCAAATTATGTCCAATCAATTGAATTTACCACAGGTGGACTCCAATCAAGTTGTAGAAACATCTCAGGGATGATGAGTGGAAACAGGATGCACCTGAGCTCATTTTCGAGTCTCATAACAAAGGGTCTGAATACTTATGTAAGGTATTTATTAATAAAAATATATATATAAATTAGCAAACATTACTAAAAACCTGTTTTCACTTTGTCATAATGGGGTATTGTGTGTAGATTGATGAGGGGAAAAAAATATTTAATCCATGTTAGAATAAATCTGTAACGTAACAAAATGTGGAAAAAGTCAAGGGGTCTGAATACTTTCCGAATGCACTGTACCTGCGTGCACACGCAGACACAAACACGCAGACACAAACACACAGACACAAACACGCAGACACAAACACGCAGACACAAACACGCAGACACAAACACGCAGACACAAACACGCAGACACAAACAAGCAGACACAAACACACAGACACAAACACGCAGACACAAACACACAGTGAAACTATTGGGTCTTTCGGAAACAGGCCACAGTTTCTTAGCAACAAAGTCCACACACCTGTAGCCATTTAAGAAACAAATGTGTGATGCTCACTAGTCTGCAGACATTGAAGTAATGCAACAGCTTACACTGGGATGCCTTGGGTCGTCGTCATTGGTCAATGATGGCACCTTGGGTCATTCTCATTGGTCAACCGTGGCACCTTGAGTCGTCCTCATTGGACGCCTGTGACGCCTGTAGCCAGACACATCCTTTCATCCTCTCACTGTCCTATCAGAAGCGCTGTTGGGTCTCTCTGCGTCTCCTCCCCAAAAACAGACAGAGAGCCAATAGAACAGCTAAGTTGCCATTCCCCCAAACCGCCTGCAGTGTCAGTCTCACTCTTGTCTGCCTCTCTCTCTTACCCCTGGGAAGGGACCACTGCTTTATTAATGTCTGCATCCTCCATCCTCAACACACCGTGTTTGTCTTCACTTCATTTTCCTACTGTTCTGCCTTTGTTTTCTTTTCTATTTTCAGCCCTGTTTTTGATTTCCTCTGTCTATCAGAGTGGGAAAGGTCACCTCTGTCCAGGGGCCATGAAATACTGGAGGCCCTGCAGTAATTGTGGGAGCAGAACAAGATATGGAGATGTGTGGAGGGTTTTTGTAACACAGTAGTGGATGTTCGTTCAACAATACAAATAGTTTATGGCACCCACTTTGGGTCTCCCGCAATTCATACGCCTTATCTGCTTTTGTTTAACCTTGGCGTCTGGAGATAGATACTCACCTCTGTGGTTTTAGTCCTTTGACAGACAAAATGTAATATCCCGTGGCTAAAGGGCAAACACGCACAAACACGCACGCACGCACGCACACACACACACACACACACACACACACACACACACACACACACACACACACACACACACACACACACACACACACACACACACACACACACACACACACACACACACATGCACACACACATTTATTTCTCCACTCCCAGGCTGTTTCCTTCTGAAACTTTTTGGTATAATTTTTTGATCTAAGGCAATGTTCCGCCAAGAACAAATGGATGCATTTCTCATGTTGAACAGTAAAATCACACTCATTTCAGAAAGCAATCGCTTAATCCAATGTTAAAAAGTCTGTGGCCTATGTTGAAAGAGGATGGAAAGGATGGGGCTGTTAAGTCTTGATAGGATTCTTAGATCATTAAGCTCACTGGATTTGATTGAGCAAGAGGTTCTAGAACGGACTGCTTTCATCTGCAATCTCCCTCTCATCTGTAATTCACTGCTGATGCAAAGATCTAACATTGATTTAAAATGCATATTTCACTCTCAATGTGCCCACAGGGAGAATTTAGTGTGTAGTGGTAGTGTATAGAGTGTGTGTGTGTGCCTACAGCCCAGTCTGAGTACCCAGATCGAGGAAAATGTTTTCAGAGAAGACTAATAATTGATTTTCACAAAAGTAGTGTAGCATTCACAACTCTAAATTCTCTTCATGCAGGCTTCCTTAAGATGAGAACATTGTGCAGAGCAGAGTTCCACAATAGGCGGCAAACTGGAAAAATTCAGCCCAGGGGAAATTTTATTTGGCCCCTCGGGTTTGCTCACAAGAAAAAAAGGGTAAAATAATTGTTGTTGTTGGATATAAAAGACTGTAAAATCAGCTCAAAGTGATTGTAATTAAGGAAATCTGTTCCCAAGTATTCCCACACATAAATAGAGATGCATATGTGATCGTTTCCCAATGTAATCAAAGTTTGAAATGATTCTGTTTTTGTCAAATAATATATCTGTTTGGGCTTCTTCAATTTGCAGTGTAGAAATGATTGTTCCGGCCCCCCGACCATCCGCTCAAGAAAAAAGCGGCCCGTGGCTGAATGTAATTGGTGACCCCTGGTGTAGAGAATGTTTTGAAATCTGTGGGAGCTTGTATGGTATATCTACAGCCTTGTCTGGGTATCCAGATCCATGAAAAAAAAATAATAATAATAATTTTATTTCACCTTTATTTAACCAGGTAGGCTAGTTGAGAACAAGTTCTCATTTGCAACTGCGACCTGGCCAAGATAAAGCATAGCAGTGTGAACAGACAACAACACAGAGTTACACATGGAGTAAACAATAAACAAGTCAATAACATGGTAGAAAAAAAGAGAATCTATATACAATGTGTGCAAAAGGCATGAGGAGGTAGGGAATAAATCGAATAATTACAATTTAGCAGATTAACACTGGAGTGATAAATCATCAGATGATCATGTGCAAGTAGAGATACTGGTGTGCAAAAGAGCAAAAAAGTAAATAAATAAAAGCAGTATGGGGGGTGAGGTAGGTAAATTGGGTGGGCTATATACCGATGGACTATGTAGAGCTGCAGCGATCGGTTAGCTGCTCGGATAGCAGATGTTTAAAGTTGTTGAGGGAGATAAAAGTCTCCAACTTCAGAGATTTTTGCAATTCGTTCCAGTCGCAGGCAGCAGAGAACTGGAAGGAAAGGCGTCCAAATGAGGTTTTGGCTTTAGGGATGATCAGTGAGATACACCTGCTGGAGCGCGTGCTACGGGTGGGTGTAGCGATCGTGACCAGTGAACTGAGATAAGGCGGCACTTTACCTAGCATAGCCTTGTAGATGACCTGGAGCCAGTGGGTCTGACGACGAACATGTAGCGAGGGCCAGCCGACTAGGGCATACAGGTCGCAGTGGTGGGTCGTATAAGGTGCTTTAGAAACAAAACGGATGGCACTGTGATAAACTGCATCCAGTTTGCTGAGTAGAGTATTGGAAGCTATTTTGTAGATGACATCGCCGAAGTCGAGGATCGGTAGGATAGTCAGTTTTACTAGGGTAAGTTTGGCGGCGTGAGTGAAGGAGGCTTTGTTGCGAAATAGAAAGCCGACTCTAGATTTGATTTTGGATTGGAGATGTTTGATATGAGTCTGGAAGGAGAGTTTGCAGTCTAGCCAGACACCTAGGTACTTATAGATGTCCACATATTCTAGGTCGGAACCGTCCAGGGTGGTGATGCTAGTCGGGCGTGCGGGTGCAGGCAGCGAACGGTTGAAAAGCATGCATTTGGTTTTACTAGCGTTTAAGAGCAGTTGGAGGCCACGGAAGGAGTGTTGTATGGCATTGAAGCTCGTTTGGAGGTTAGATAGCACAGTGTCCAAGGAAGGGCCAGAAGTATACAGAATGGTGTCGTCTGCGTAGAGGTGGATCAGGGAATCGCCCGCAGCAAGAGCAACATCATTGATATATACAGAGAAAAGAGTCGGCCCGAGAATTGAACCCTGTGGTACCCCCAATGAGACTGCCAGAGGACCGGACAACATGCCCTCCGATTTGACACACTGAACTCTGTCTGCAAAGTAGTTGGTGAACCAGGCAAGGCAGTCATTAGAAAAACCGAGGCTACTGAGTCTGCTGATAAGAATATGGTGATTGACAGAGTCGAAAGCCTTGGCCAGGTCGATGAAGACGGCTGCACAGTACTGTCTTTTATCGATGGCGGTTATGATATCGTTTAGTACCTTGAGCGTGGCTGAGGTGCACCCGTGACCGGCTCGGAAACCGGATTGCACAGCGGAGAAGGTACGGTGGGATTCGAGATGGTCAGTGATCTGTTTGTTGACTTGGCTTTCGAAGACCTTAGATAGGCAGGGCAGGATGGATATAGGTCTGTAACAGTTTGGGTCCAGGGTGTCTCCCCCTTTGAAGAGGGGGATGACCGCGGCAGCTTTCCAATCCTTGGGGATCTCAGATGATACGAAGGAGAGGTTGAACAGGCTGGTAATAGGGGGTGCGACAATGGCGGCGGACAGTTTCAGAAATAGGGGGTCCAGATTGTCAAGCCCAGCTGATTTGTATGGGTCCAGGTTTTCCAGCTCTTTCAGAACATCTGCTATCTGGATTTGGGTAAAGGAGAAGCTGGGGAGGCTTGGGCGAGTAGCAGCGGGGGGGGCGGGGCTGTTTGCCAAGGTTGGAGTCGCCAGGAGGAAGGCATGGCCAGCCGTTGAGAAATGCTTGTTGAAGTTTTCGATTATCACGGATTTATCGGTGGTGACCGTGTTACCTAGCCTCAGTGCAGTGGGCAGCTGGGAGGAGGTGCTCTTGTTCTCCATGGACTTTACAGTATCCCAGAACTTTTTGGAGTTAGAGCTACAGGATGCAAATTTCTGCTTGAAAAAGCTGGCCTTTGCTTTCCTGACTGACTGCGTGTATTGGTTCCTGACTTCCCTGAACAGTTGCATATCGCGGGGGCTCTTCGATGCTATTGCAGTTCGCCACAGGATGTTTTTGTGCTGGTCGAGGGCAGTCAGGTCTGGAGTGAACCAAGGGCTATATCTGTTCTTAGTTCTGCATTTTTTGAACGGAGCATGCTTGTCTAATATGGTGAGGAAGTAACTTTTAAAGAATGACCAGGCATCCTCAACTGACGGGATGAGGTCAATATCCTTCCAGGGTACCCGGGCCAGGTCGATTAAAATGCATGATAAAATGCATTAAAATGCATGATTTAAGACGAATAAACTACCATTAGACACACCATCACACATCCCTTCCCCAGTACTATCAGTTTTGGCTTAACATATGTGGGGCCTAACGTACATTCTTAGGAAAAAAAACGGTACTATCTATACTCAGCAAAAAAAGAAATGTCCCCTTTTCAGGACCCTGTCTTTCAAAGATATTTAGTACAAATCCAAATAATTTCACAGATTTTCATTGTAAAGGGTTTCAACACTGTTTCTAATGCTTGTTCAATGAACCATAAACAATTAATGAACATACACCTGTGGAACGGTCGTTAAGACACTAACACCTTACAGACGGTAGGCAATTAAGGTCACAGTTATGAAAACTTAAGACACTAAAGAGGCCTTTCTACTGACTCTGAAAAACACCAAAAGAAAGATGCCCAGGGTCCCTGCTCACCTGCGTGAACGTGCCTTAGGCATGCTGCAAGGAGGCATGAGGACTCCAGATGTGGCCAGGGCAATAAATTGCAATGTCCGTACTGTGAGATGCCTAAGACAGCACTACAGGGAGACAGGATGGACAGCTGATAGTCTTCGCAGTGGCAGACCATGTCTAACAACACCTGCACAGGATCGGTACATCCGAACATCACACCTGCGGGACAGATACAGGATGGCAACAACAACTGCCTGCTCGCTGGACCAGACAGGACTGGCAAAAAGTGTTCTTCACTGACGAGTCGCAGTTTTGTCTCACCAGGGGTGATGATCAGATTCGCGTTTATCGTCGAAGGGATGGGCATTACACCGAGGCCTGCACTCTGGAGCGGGAGCGATTTGGAGGTGGAGTGTCCGTCATGGTCTGGGGCGGTGTGTCACAGCATCATCTGACTGAGCTTGTTGTCATTGCAGACAATCTCAACGCTGTGCGTTACAGGGAAGACATCCTCCTCCCTCATGTGCTACCCTTCCTGCAGGCTCATCCTGACATGACCTTCCAACATGACAATGCCACCAGCCATACTGCTCGTTCTGTGCGTGATTTCCTGCAAGACAGAAATGTCAGTGTTCTGCCATGGCCAGCGAAGAGCCCTGATCTCAATCCCATTGAGCACATCTGGGACCTGTTGGATCGGAGGGTGAGGGCTAGGGCCATTCCCCCCAGAAATGTCTGGGAACTTGCAGGTGCCTTGGTGGAAGAGTGGGGTAACATCTCACAGCAAGAACTGGCAAATCTGGTGCAGTCCATGAGGAGGAGATGCACTGCAGTACTTAATGCAGCTGCTGGCCACACCACATACTGACTTACTTTTGATTTTGACCCCCCACCCCTTTGTTCAGGGACACTTTATTCCATTTCTGTTAGTCACATGTCTGTGGAACTTGTTCAGTGTATGTCTCAGTTGTTGAATCTTGTTAAGTTCATACAAATATGTACACATGTTAAGTTTGCTGAAAATAAACGCAGTTGACAGTGAGAGGATGGTTCTTTCTTTGCTGAGTTTAGAACCTAAAATAATTATTCTGCTGTCCCCATTGGAGAACCCTTTTTGGGTTCCAATCAGAACCATAGTGGTGCGAAGTAGTTTGGGTGCGGGGGTGCTGAGATTTTTTTATTTTTAGCCAATGGGAGAATAGGGGACGGGGAGGGGGGGGTGGGGGGCTGTGCTGATTTCTTTTTTTGTGGCTATTACAGGACTAGTAAATGCTGAGTGCACTACTTTTGTGAGAGAAAAAACGATATATATATACACTGCATATATATACAGTGCATTCCGAAAGTATTCAGACCCCTTGACTTTTTCCACATTTTGTTACATTACAGCTTTAACGGTTCTCCTATGGGGACACCGAAGAATCCTTTTGGAGCCATTTTTTCAAAGAGTGTAGGCTACAGGAACGGATAACCAGATTGCGTTATTTCCCTCAAACACAATGCAAAAAAATAAACATAACAGAATTTTATATGCATGTTTAATTTGCAATTGGGTCAACTCGTTGTGTCAACTCGTCTTTAGAGATGAACCCATCACATTCAGCAGACTTTCTGGCTGGCGGATCAGTGGAGTAATGTCATGTTTATTTCCCTCCGCTTGCCTGCCTGGATGCCACTGCTGGAGCATGGCTAGCACTGTTAGCATGCTGGAGGGCAACATGGCCCAATGATACTAGCGAGCTACAACACAATAAAGCATGAGTAAATGTGAAATATATATGCACCTATTCCTGGCCCTGACTAGATCTCTGAAGACTTGGGCTTTCTAATAATAATAAAATAGATACAAGTAGCCTGTCATCGTCAAACCCTTACCGAGATGAGTCCAGAATCAGAGCTCGTCCAGTGTATTGTAATGCACATGTTATTATAAAAGTAACTGTGACTGTGAACGGGGGAGACTGTATACTGCCTCTTAATCTTTTGTAATGAAAGTCCAACCCCAATGGGCTTGTAAAGTTATTGTAATTTTTGTCTCAAATTCGATGTGATTTTATTAACTTCTCTCTCTTCATTATTTGAGGAGCAAATTTTCACAGTGGTGAGCGGTGGTCGATAGGAAAGTCTCTCTGTTTTAGTCCCTATATTGTATTGACAATCTCATTACATAGAGGGACCTCCTCCCTTAACTCATAACAGTGTGTCTGAGTAAACTAATCCAAGTGGTCAGAAACTCCCTGCTGATTCAGATTCGACAGAGAAAGGGCTAATGGCCAGGTGATGTCAACACATGTTAATAAAGGATATATGAAAGAGTGGGGCTTCAAGGCAAGTCAATAGGCTCCAGATAATGAAGGAATACTGGTAGCACTGTGATGAAATGTCTTATTATGTTTCCAGATAGAAAAGTGACACCAGTTATTTTTACAACCCTAGCTTAGCTACTTCCCATATTGTAGTAATAGTTTCTCTAAAAACATATTGTAGGTAGTAGTTATTTCCTCTTTTCAGCAACCCCAGGTGTCCTCATCTCAATGCTCAGCTCACAAGAAACTCTCAAACCAAAAACATGTCCATGTGAAGCCTCCTCTTTGTGGCGTAGGTAATTGATACATGATTGGAAGTTAAAGTCCTCCACACTTTCTGTTGGAGCATACAGCCAAAGTT